>NC_052488.1:7271420-7295058 GCF_009730915.1 Dioscorea cayenensis subsp. rotundata | reverse complement strand
AATCGAAAAAGTTCAATGACATATCTCATAGGTTAATCAAACTGGAGCCAAACTTTTCACTTATAATATTATACAACTAAATTACATATATAATAATAATAAAAAATATACATAAACAATTTGACAACTTTAGCTTGAATAGTTTTTAAGAGGACAAAATTCATGTGCACCAAATCTTATAAGATATTTATAGTAACTGACATTAATTTTCCCCTCTTAGTATGTATATAGCCTATCAAGAATTGATAACTTATAAATGTTAACATAGGCTTCTTTTTCTTTCACTAAAACTATCATAAATAAATAATTCCGAATACTTGTGCATAACTAATATGACAAATATAAAAAAAATACCTCTCATTAATACATAAACCTTATTATCTTTTCACCTACTCATCATTAAAAATCATATATATATATATATATTACCTTGATTACTTTCTTTTTTTTAAATAATTATCAAAACAAAAAATTTAGTTAACCAATGATAAGTATTATGATGGCAATTAGTAACATATATATATATATATGTCACAGATGAAATACTAACATCAAGACAAGATGTCAGTAATATGAGAACTTTTTTTAATCCTAGAAAAAGTGCCATAAAGTCAAAGTCATATTTGATTGTGACGACGAAATTTTTTGGATTGTATTTTTGAATCCATATGTTATCAGAAAAAAAAAAAAAGATAAAAGGACATATGATAAATGTCAACTTGGAAATACTAACTACAAAAGGAAAAATAGATGAGACAAATTATTTAGGAGACATAAGAAAGGACATATATGGTACTTAAAATAGACATGAATGAGACCAAACCCTCCAATAATTTAAGTAGCATATCATAAAAGATCTTCCAAAGAGATTTGTCCTTTTGAAAACATTTTCATAATCTTAAAAGCCAGAAAAGGACATTAACTCTGCTTCTTGTTTATTGATAGACAAGCTTACATGATTGATGAATAAATAAATAAATAAATAAAATGAGAGTAAAACAATGAGAGGAAGCATGAACTGTAGATTAAAATATAAACATGATTGATGAAAGTATTTGTGACCTTGCTACAAATCATGTCTTCTTTATCATTCATCATGTGATTTTGACCTCATAAAAAATATATAGGTCACTATAATAATATTGTACTTCTATTGTCCTCCTCTTTTATTCATGCCACTGTCAAGAGATACTTAAGACTCATTTCTCACTAAATAATTAAGACTCATTGAACATGGCCATCTCCTGACACATTAAATTATTCAAACCATTAAAAAAAATTTACACACACATATATATGTTGTTTTTTTAAAAAAAAACCATAATCAATCCCATGTTTATTTTGTCAATCTCTATTTTGTATTTTTAGTGATTACGACAATGTTTATCAGTCTCCTTCTATTAATCATTGTGGTTTTTACTTCTTAATAATGCACAATATCTGACATTCCTGCAGCTTTACATTGTTTCAATAGTTCACAATCCATGACAAGCTGAACTATTTTGTTACTCACATACATTAATGTATTCTCTATAAAGCTAAAGCATATTCTCTATGGTTTATTTTTGATGTCGATTCAAATTTGCAGTGTTCCAAATGAAACAAAGAAAGACTATAAAAGAAAATGGAGGAAGAAAAGGGAGGCACTGTGTCTAAGTTCAAGAGCATTTGTGTTTTTTGTGGTAGTAGTGAAGGGAAGAACAAGAGTTACCAAGATGCTACCATTAATCTTGCTACAGAACTGGTTTAGCTTCTATCAATTTTATTATCGCCATTTCTCCTTAAATTGTTCTTTTTCACTTTCTTTATTCTCTGCTCTTCTTCTTAAAGCATAAGTGAATCATTGAACGCCTTTGAAATATATTACCAAATGTTCATATTTTTTGGTGTTGAAAAACATTGATTTGGTATATAGAGGAGGAGGGAGTATTTCTCAAGCTGTGTTTAATGGTGGAAGGAATGTTCTTGGGCATGGGTTCATTCACCCCCTCTCACCCCCATTATTTTTCTCAAGAAAATGATTATTGTAACTTCATTCATTGAATGAAAATCTTTGAATTTTATTAACCAAATATTTTATCCATCTATTCATTGTCATTCTGAAGGCTCTGATGGCTAAAGAGGTATGTGAATAAATTGTTTGTTTACCCCCTTTCTATATGTACATTTTTGGATGCCTTTTTACTAAAAAACATATCATTTTTATTTTCCAGTTTGATTTTCAGATCATTGGTGTCATTGTAGGAGAAGTGAAGCTAGTTGTAGACATGCACCATAGGAAAGTAGATATGACTAGGCTGCCTTCATTGCTTTGCCTGACTAGTGTATAATCTACATTTATTATCACTCAATGTTACACCAAAAAGGACTCGTTTGTATATTTATTATTATGTAGGAGGTTATGGCACTCTTGAGTAGCTTTTTGATGTCATTAGTTGGGCACAATTAGGCATACTTAACAAACCCATAATTTGATCTCAATGTTCCACATACACACTTAAATTATAAAAAGAAGATGACTAACTTACACTTTGTTTCAGATCAGATTATTGAATGCTAACAGATGCTATAACTCACTGTTTTCATTCATCAACCAAGTTGCAAAGGAAGGCTTCATCAACCCAATTGCACGACATACCATCATCTCCGCTTCAAATGCAAAGGAATTGATTGAGAAACTCGAAATAATAATTATAAAGTTTTGAGTACTATTTAGTAAATGTTCCATTTTCAATCATTATTATTGATCCTTTGGGATTCGATTATTATTAAAGGAATACTCTCCACGTCATGAAGAATTTGCAATAAAATTAAATTGGGAGCATGAGCACCTTGTATAATACAAGATCAACGGCAACATTAAATTTGATATATATATATATATATATATAAGTCTCTATGTTTGCCAAACTATTAATCATATCTATCTATATGCTTCCTAATAATATTAATTGCATTATAACTTACCTAGTAATTTCTCAAAAGAAAGTGACTGTCACTGCTAAACTTAGCTGCTTTATGCCTTGGTTCATTTTTAGCCACCCAAACCATCTTGCCTATGCAGTGTCCCACCCTTGTAGGATGCCCATCTTGATTCTTACATATCTTCCATACTCGAAAAGCTAGATGCCCTCACCGAACTGGATTTCAAGTAATCTAAAATTAAGTCCTTGAATTTCCATAGAGTTGTATCCTATTAACTAATAAGTAATAAATTATAATTTATTTTTATTAGATTTGGGATTAGCCCAATGTTTAGATAATTGATTATGTATTGACTTATATTTTCATATCAATGTTTATTTGCTTTTGATTCAATTTTATGGTACTTAATGCTTGTGAATGAGTTGGCCCCTAATATTTGTATGATTTTAGATACCAAAAGAAGGGCCGAAAGGTAAACTAAGGTGTTGGAAACCTTAGAATTGAATCTGAAATACTAGATTATGATTTCTTGAGGGTAGCTAATGTCATAGAACATAAAGGATCTAATTAGATTCAATTACAATGAAAGTAGGAGTTGTTCTAAGTTAGATACCTCGCCATATTCTGAAAGGAAATAGTTAGTATCCTTGGATATTCCACATTCAAAGCAATTAAACTAAATCGATAAATAGTCATTACGAAGTCTTTTATTTATCATTGTGTTGAACCTTAACTCTAGAAGCCCTTGAAATATAAATTGATCATCTAAGCCATTGATAGCCTTAATTTTGATAATTTTAGTTTTCATTAGTTATTATTTCCACAATTCACATACCTAACGATTTATCTAAATAACCCTAATTGCAAGAAATTGGTAGTTAGAAACAAAATCCTCATGGGAAAGATATTTAATTTACTACTTGAATGATCTGTGCGCTTGCGGTGCTCATCATTAACAATTAGCTTCGGACTCCGGTAGGCCTTTCCACTATACAAGGAAATAGGCTTACTGGTTCTTTTTGCTTATTCTTTTGACTTGGTAGTCAAGTTTGCATATGGCCAACGGTTCAAACTCCTTATGCATGGTTGGAGGTGCCCAACAAATTTGTTCCTAGCTTGGGGATGCTAACATGGTAAGTAGGATGTAGCTTCAACCATTAGTTGAGGCTCAGTCGATAAGCTACGTTATCCATTTTTTATACAATCTGAAAAGGGCCATCCTTTCATGAAACCAAGCCTTTATGCACATCCTTCTGTGTAACTTCTTCCAAACATGGGGAGCCAATTTCAACCATACTCAATCTCCCATATTAAACTCAAAAGGTCGCCAGCCTTAGTTGGCATATTTCTTCATTATAAATCACCACATATCAAAATATACATTTAAAGATATCAATGTACTCATGAAATACATTGTTTGTTAGATTGAAGAATGTAGATGGGAAATTTGTAAGCCCAAAAGGTATTACAAGAAACTCAAATGACCCATAACTAGTTACATAAGTGGTTTTGGGTTCATCACCCTCAGCAATATGGACTTGGCAATATCCTGAACGCCGATTGAACAAGTCTTATACTTCACTGTTACTTTGTTCAAAGTCTTGTAATCGATGCAAAGTCACATGGAGCTATCTTACTTCCATTGAAATATCACAAGAGCACCATAAGGTGTCTTTAAAAATCAACATCCAACAATTTAGTGAGCTATTTCTTTAGTTCTTGCAATTCCGGTGGTGATATTTGGTAGAGGGCCTTAGTTGGTAGCTTCACTCTGGGGATTAGTTCAATATGAAGATCTATGGCCCTCAGGGGGTGAAAGTTGCTTCTCCTATTTAGAGACCATCACATCCTTGAATTCCCTTAGAATTCTAACCATCTTATCCAAGATTTCCACCACCTTGTCCAGCTTCATTTCCTTCAAGGGCGCCAAGTAAGTAGGCAACCTCACCTTTTTAGACCTTGCTCGACTTTCATGACTGATAATAATACCTCTTTCCTATTTTTCTCCTTTTAAACAACAACAACAAAGTAAAGATGAGACTCTGCCTTAATCAACATTCCAACTAAGTGTGGCATCATAGGGATCTTCACGAATGTTAGGAAATTGATGCCAAGGATGAGTTGAAAGTTATCAAGTAGTATAACCAGGAAATTAATAGTAACATTCCAGTCATCCAGGCTGACGGTGGAGCTTTGCATCATCTCAGCCACCCATTGGGTCTTGGAATTGATCTACTTAATGCAACTAGTATGCTTGCTCACAATAAGTTTCAACCACGTTACAATCACCTCGCTAACAAAATTATATGTAGTACCCATGTCTACCATAGCATTAATTCCCCTGCAATTCACAATATGCGTGAACATAGAGAAGAGGTAAATGGGCATTACCTTTCAATGCCCTGAAGGATACTAATAATTGCAAAGGATTGATTCAGGATGGAGGATCTAAGTTACTACCCTCTTTAGTAACAAATGCTGCCAACTTCTCCAGCTTTGGTATGTGCATATCATGTGTGGCCCGGAACAAATGTAGTACCCCATGGACTTGTTGCTTGTTCTGACTTGTTTGGTTCCTACCCACAACTTCTCTTCTCGAGGCTTTCCAAAATAGGATTTCTGGGTGACTACCTTCTTGAAAATCTTTTTTTTTTTTTTAACTTCTTCTCTTTTGGCAGGCCTTGGACTTATTGGTCTCCTGTGTCAAAGATGACTATAAATATAAAAAGGGTAACATTAACGGATGACAAGTCCTTCGCCCCTGCCTTATCACCTTATTTATTCTATTTTTAGATACCTAAAAGGAAATTGAATAACTTGTCCTCATCGAGCTTTTCCTTAACGTAGAGCAACAATAATGTGAATTCCATCACATAGTCCTAAATAGTCCAGATATGTTTTAGCTTATTCAAAGCTACTTGTGGTTCCCATGAAGTGTTACAAGGGAGGAATTGTGTATGTATTTCCTTCTTCAACTCTGGCCAAGAATTGAAGTTAACTCAACCAATTTGAGCATCATCATCCTAGCGGGTCTTCCACCAAAGTTTGGTATTACCAGTTAGGTACATCTTAACTAAAGGGTCTTGCTCAACTTTTGAGACTATGGCTTATTTAAAATAATGTTCCATGTACCAGATGAAATTTTCTTGGGCCTTCACATTTTGAACACCATCAAAAGATGAAGGGTCCAGCACTTTGATGTAACTAGCGGCTCTCCCCTTATCTTAGGAAATAATGCCCACATCTTTTAAAAGATTGGCATCCATAAAGAGGGATTACACTTCTGGAGACAATAATTTGATAGAGCAACTTAGTTCACACATTTAGTTGACCAAATCTTCATAGGTTTGACAAAGGGGTATAAAGAGCCCATCTCCATTTGAGAATGCTCTAATGAGATCGTTGACCTGTCAAACGACATGAACGATTCCTTTCATCCTTTTCTCCAAACACTCTAGCCTATCTTTTATGCATTCAGCCATCATGAAAACCAGGACCTATGATACCAATTTCCATAGTCCTCATTGACAAAGAGATGAACTTGACTTTTATTAATCAATCACTTGAACCATGTACAACTCAGGCTAATAGCCTTTTATCTAAGTTACAATAAGTTATAAGGGGCTTGGCAGTTACAATAACTGACTATCATAACATAAGTGCATGTCTTGACTGTCTATGCCACTACCTACCATGTGTCCTTGGCGAGTCTACATCTATGAAAATATGCAGTAATTGTACTCCATAATGGGCAGTTGATATGTGTCAACCATGCTTGCACCATCCCAATCAACCTCAATCAGCCTCAAGCATGCCTTGCTCAGCCAGCCCTCTTGGTCACACTCCTTGGTCATGCACAGTAGCCAGCCTGCTCATTCCTTAGTCATGGCACATGGCATCTCTGCCAAGTGTCATGGTCATGCCTTGATTACAGTCTTGGTAGTGTGCACTACTACCAACCCGGGTGAGGAATCCCCGATCTCCATAAAGACCTGATATGCCCTTGCATATACATTGCAATTTCATGAGTCATAAGAAATAGTAAAGTGTACCCGAAGATCGGGTAGACAAATCGACTGGGACCAATGCTCCTAGTATTAATTCACCCTCTATTATCCAATGGGAAGAAATGGATTGGTGTTGCTAATCCTAATTGAAAAAAATTAAAAATTAAGAAGGAGAGATGTCAAATTTGGAATAAAATCTGGTGATGAAGTTGTGATTGAAAAACTTGATGTGTATTGATTGGCATAGTTGTGATTGCAAAACTCAATGTGCATGAGATTTGTAGTTGTAATTGCAAAACTTGATGTACTTGATTGTCGTACTTGTAACATTACTTTTAGAGCACATATAGGATCTATAAGATGTATGTGATTGTCATTGTAGAAGAGTCAATACATGTTCCTTAAGGGGACAAGTCCACAACGCTACTTAATCTATGTCATTTTCTTGTAGTCCCTTTCCAGTTCATACCTATCATCCTTCCCCTTTTTAGGTTCCTAGTTATCATATTTACCCATATCTTTGATCAGGCTAGATATTAGAAGAACAACTAGTACTTAGAGCTTTTCCAGTCCCCGTGGATTCGACTACCCAAGCCATTGGGGTAAACTTTACTACTTGTACGATCCGTGCACTTGAGGTATAGCAAGGGATTGCATATCAAATTATTATAATCTTCCTTGCTTAACAACTTTATCTATTGAAAGATTGTAGATTTATTGTAATCTCTTTTTTTTTTTCTTTTGATGATTCTATTGTAAATTTATTAAAGTATATGAAAATATCATTCTCCTTTAGCCCTTTTGATGCTAAAAAGTGTAATATTTACTATTTTATGTGTGTTGCTTTAACATCTTGAAGAACTCTTGAATATCTCAAATTTTGTCACACAATACATGTTACCTACTAGGTTATAGTAATTTCTAATATTAGATAACATGAATTGAAACCTTTTAAAAATGGAAATGCACAATCAATTTGGTGTGAAGAGATATTTTTCAATTTATCCAAGAATTTGACATTTTTATAGTAAAAGGATAGTACTCTTGATTATATTGATATAAATTTGTTAATGGAATTATTTTTTTTTAGGGAAATTTGTAGGTATACAATACAAAAAACTTAAAAGTTTTCCCTATGTTTGAATTGAAAATTTTGATTTGTAGGTGAACAACTTACATAATCATGGATGAGGCTAGTTATAATCCACCCACAAATGTCTTACTAATGTGTAGTGCTATGATGCACAAGTCCACAAGTGTACGGGTCATCAAGTTATAGTGTTTATGTGAGTGAAATTGATGAATCCATAGGGACTAAAATTTACTATTATGGACTCTATGTTTATTATCTAGCTACGAATTGAGTTATCAAGGAGTGAAATTCTGAACTAAGAATTGGGATTACTAAGAACTAAGGTTGAGATATCGAAGAAGTGATTAACCAATCAAGAGAAGGAGGTGCTCAGATAAGATTTCACTTGAGATTAATGAATTAGGGTAACTGTAATTAGCATAGATTGAACCCTAGTATTGTTTCACTGAGGGGTTTTAAGAATATATCAAGTGCTCTCTTGAGTCACCTCAATACCTAATCATATACTATGATAGAATTGAATCTCTTCTCATTCTATTTTCATATGATTGCAATGGGATCTAGGAAACCCCTAATTAGAAATCTGAGCTCTCACTACAATGACTCTAATCGGAAGAATGACAAGTGGCCTATCTTTAGTGCACACTATTGATTCCCTTCATCAATGGGTGATTCCACGCAATGAATCTCTCAATATCAATCATGCAATCGTAATGAAATAACCACTCTCGGTATGCTACATCAATAATATAAAAGCATAGATGAACCCAATAATCCAAAGGAAATCTATATTAAAAGCAATATAAAAGTGTAAATATACCAAGTTACATCAAATCTAAACACCCAAGGAAGTTAGCCCTTCATGGAGTTGATGTTCATCTCAAAACAAGAGAAATAAAGCCCTAAAATAATCTCCATGAAAGAAAAAGCCCCTCTCAATGTTTTCAACAATGGGATTAATGTGAGCCGATGTCATCACTATGGATCATCACTCCGGTGACTCTTTCAAACTCCTTTTTACTTGAACTTCCCTCAAAACCATAGCTGTCATCCTTAAACATTGGCTTCCCAAATACCTTTTTAGCTTTCTTTTTATACCCCAGGAATCTGGTTAGTACACTAGCAAGTACATGGGCATGTACTTTCCCTGTGTAACTCTCTAGACCACTTCAAAACAACAACCGTGGGGTTATACGGCCATGTATCACTTTGTCTGCCCATGTAAATCTTTGGATCACTTGCTTCTCAACTTTGGAGTTTGCACAGGTGTGTGTTTCAGTGGCAATCAGTGAACTTCTCTAGAACATCATGGTCTTGATTCTTGGAAGTACATTGGCTTGTACATAAATACATAGTCATGTTCTTCTCTGGATTAAACTTGGGTTGGGGAGTGCACAGTTATGTACACCGCCATTTCTTGGTCCTTTTTTTTCTATGAAATTTCACTTTGCCTATGCTTGAAAGGTACACAACAAGTACATGGGCATGCACTTGGCCTGTGTATTCTTCTAAATGTTACTTTCACCCCTGTTTCACTCTTGATTTCATGCTTTGATTCAAGTTGTGCTTATGTTGGCATGAGAGTATAAATGGAACAAACTAAGTACCAAATCATCCATAAAAACACTCTTGAGGGCAACTTAAGTGTAAAAGATAGCATTACAGTTTGTATGATATAGAACTTATCAAAAACCTCAACTTAAACTTTTGCTTGTCCTCGAGCAAAAAGATGATAACAAAAGATAAGTGCTCGATCTCAAGCTCCAAAAACTTAAAGTCTCAAGTGTTCCAAGAAAATGACAAATAAGTAAAATATATCCATAAGTGTTTTCAACAAGTATACACACCCTATTTGAAGTGTTCCATGTGTGTGCGTGTGTGTATGATTCAACTCACAATGCTCCCCTAATAACAAAGATTTGGGTTTTTCAAAGAAGTTTGACAATGGTGGTTTTACCTCTTAGGTCGACACTAGACTTTACAAACATGGTAGCTATCACATATCCCTCGAAGGTAGCTTTTTCTCTTGTTAGGGCATGCTAGTATCTGAATTTTCAAGAGTAGCTTCACACTTCAAGGGTGGTAGCTCTTTTTCATTTTTTTATTTTTTAAATTCAACTAACAATGTAAACCTCTCTAAGTGTTTAGGGTGATGAGCAAGAAGAACCATCATAAGAATTAAGCATAAAAAATAGGGTGCATTAATAGTTAAGCATGAAAAATGTAATATTTCACAAGTTGTCAAATTCCTACATAAGAGAACTATCAAAAGTCCCCTTCCCCCTCAGCACCCTCCTCCCTGAACTCCTTGAACACACACACACACACACACACACACACAAAGATGTACATTATCCTCAATGTAACTAGGATCTAGCTTACAATGAAAATACAATAACAAGTAAAGTAATAAGTGTGCAAAAGTGTATAAAAAGAAATGGTACTTCCCCGGTAAAATTTAGTGAGTCTTAGTAATACCACTTAGTGTGTTGTTCCTTTGTCCATGCACAATATTAAGGTTTGAAATGTTTTGGGAGATTTGAAAGATGTGGCTCACATAATCCTGTGTACAAGAATAATATGAATTATGAAGAATAAAATATGAAAAAGGAAAATATAAAATATGAAAGCAACAACTAAACCCTTGCTAAATCAAAATTAAACAAAAATACAACTGTCATGATCTAGAAAAGTCCTGATCAAGTCGCAGTCACATCATTCTCTAGCTCGATATCCTGATATATGACCGTCCGACTTCGATAACTACTAAATCCATCTGTGTTACTGCTGAATTCATCATCCATCTCCTCCTCTATCCTCGCTTGTGATGTAGAAGGGGTAGTGAAAGCTGGGGGTAGATGCAGGAGCTTGACCCTTG
This sequence comes from Dioscorea cayenensis subsp. rotundata, assembly GCF_009730915.1. Lineage (NCBI taxonomy): Eukaryota > Viridiplantae > Streptophyta > Magnoliopsida > Dioscoreales > Dioscoreaceae > Dioscorea > Dioscorea cayenensis. The sequence continues at coordinate 7,284,155 of NC_052488.1, read as the reverse complement.
TGTATGGCACCAATTGGCATAGGGTCAGTGTTGGTAGTGGAACTGAAGTTGTCGTTGGTGGTGGAGATGATGAGGGAATCAATGCCGATGGTGGAGGAGGCAACTTCTTGGCCTCGAACTCAAACTCAATGGCCCGGACCAGGACATAGCGGTGTCGTCTGGCTGTTCATTGAAGGTCTACCATCCCCATTGTTATAACCCTACCCTCTAAGCTTGTTACTGTAGCATTTTCAGCCCAACACTTTAGATTCTACACATTATTGTAGTTATGGTACTATATCAACCTTAGAATTTCTTTAAACCTTAGTATTTGCTCTTCTAAATTCCATTTTCATCTATGGCCTGAAAACCCTAGCCGATCCTTCGTTCATCTCCTTCCCTTTGAGTATTAAAGTTAAGTAAATCTTGGGGGAATTGGCTTGAAATCAAGAAGTAGGGACATGTGCGGATATCCATGTCATGGATTGTGTTAAAATTACTAGAATGAAAGCATTTTTGGGAAAATAAGGTTTTACATTGTATATGTTGTATATGGGCATATGATTGGGTATGCTAATCTAGAGGTTTGTTGGATGCCCTCAAAGTGCTCGGTGAAATGCCATTGTGGTTCTAGTGCAAGTGTTTAATAAGATGTTTGTAGGGATTGAAGTTTGGAATGGTGGAGATTTTTATTTTAAATGTTGATGATGATGCTAGTGATTGCATGTGAAGAGTGTGTGCATGCTTGTTTATGGATGCAAATTATAAGTGTTTGCGCATGTTGGCAAGTGAAATTTGATTATGTGAGGGACTTATGCTTATGTAATTCTTTGGTTTGGAAATGGGAGAGGTTGTAAATGCTTTTATGATATGTTGGGATTATGTGAAGGAGATAGAGAGAGGGGAGAAATGTATACTCATAAAAAAAATTGAAGGCATTGATGGAAACTTATGTGAAGAAACGCAAAATTATGAATGTTCAAGAATGAAAAAGGTAATATGAGTTGAAATTGAATCTAGAGGAATGGAGTGGTATGAATCTAGAGTTGAAAAAATTTTAACAGTGAGGTGACATGATAATTATGTTAGGTAAAGAAATGAAAAGATGGTGATTTTTCCTTGGTGTTATTGTATCTATGATATTGGAGCTAATCTTGAATTAATTTTAAATTAGAATTGGGTTAAATGTATATGGCTTATTATGGTTGACGTTTCATGGTGCTCCAAAGTTAGTTTAATAATGGAGGAGGGGGTGGGAGAGAAACCGGGTTTATGTCATTGAATTGATAACTTGTTTTGAATTGACAATTATGATAAGATGCATGGTTGAAAAAATTGAAATGATGGAAAAAACCTGGGTGTGGATTGGATTTGCAATTATAGTCATTTTCTATTTAGTACCCTAAATATGGAATTGGTGGTCATTTCATGCTTAAAATGTCCATTGATCAATTATTAATGTGGCTAATAAGATCGGTGTTGTTGATGGTTTTATTCTATAAAAGTCTTTCATATTCTTTTTTTCTTAGCATTGAGATGTATTTTGAAAAGTCTTTTAAAGTATTGAAATACTTGGTTGATCCAAGCATTGGCTTGAAAGCTTTATTGAGACTATCAAAAAGAATTATATACATGGCCTTGGACATATTCGAGATTGTGAAAGTATTTATTCAAATGAATAAGTATACTCCTAGTGCTACTCAATGTCATTGATATTTTGATTATATATTATCTTGGTGAATGCGGGTTATGAACTGACCACTACAGTGGTGGTCTTCACTGTTTGGCCTGTAAAGAGGCGGCGTGGATAACAAGCTAATTGTCCCCCTTCAGGAGAGCATAGAGAACTTGAGAAGGTAGTGGGAGGCCCCACACTTAATTCTGGGACACTATGGGCATCGCACAGGGATCTTAGAGGCGAATGCCAAGCAGGGATAAATATTTTAATATTTAAATGAAAAACACTCTTTGCGGTTCCTAACTTGGTTGCGGCCACGGCTAAGTTTGGAGATGATTTTGTTAGCTAGCCCAAAGACTAATTTTTTTCTATTTAGGCTTTGAATTCTATTTGCTAAATATGTATATAGTTTTGAGCTTTTATCCTTACTAGGAATTAATGCTATGATTCATTATTGGGATAATATCTACAAGCTTATTTTTAAACTATGTTTTCCATAATGATATTGAGAAACATTTACATAGTGTGTTTGCAAAGTATTTGCATTGAAAATTTATGTGTATATTCAAACATGTACATTGTATCATACCTTATTTGTACTTACCGTGTTTCATACTTGAATATTGTGGTTTATACTGACATTGTGGAAATACATATATAACTCTTTTCTATATTTGAAAATATTTATGAGTTTTCCACTTGTTTTCACCACACTCATTTAGTTATCAAGTCACTCACCATCTCTTTTTCTATCTCTCCAAGTATTTGATTTTAGTATTGTTGTGTGTAAAACTAGTGATGTTTGGCCAATCTTAGGATGCACCCACTAGGGTTATCATTTTCTTGTCATTTTCCTGAAAATCTTTATTTCTTTTGTATTGTTATAAAATATCAAGTTGTAAAATACTTTTATATTTTTCATGTTATCATCTTTCATAGCATTAGTTTTTTACTGCTTTAGAGATTATTTTGAGAATAGGATACCAAGCAGCCCTGAAATGCTTCAAGGTTAGGAGGACTTGTGTCCCCTACTTCAAAGTACCGCGGTGATTATTATGTGCCTGGTCATGGATTGGTATGTGACACTCATGGCCCGAAGTGTGTTCATGGCAAGGGGAACAGTCCCGCCCATGAAGCTTATGTGCTCTGTTTCTCGCAGTCTCCCCATTCCACAAACTAGCCTAGTAATGTAAGGGTTGGCATGGAGCACTCTGACTCCAGCGTCTAAGGCCTGATGGAGGATCGACTACGTGATGACGTACACTAGTTAGAAAGGTATGTGCTCGGTTATTGCATAGAGGAACATAAAGTCCACTATGCTCATGACGCCCATCAAGTCCTCGTGTTCGGTGAGAGTCCTACAAAGTAAGGCATGGATATACCTCAGGGTTGAAGATCGAAGTGTTGATGTCTTTGAGTGCGTCAGATGGTGGTGGGGATATTGGGAAATCCTGTGCCATCAAGTCTACTGAGGGATCCTCAATGGTAGGTACGTCTGTAGCTTCTTGTATGCCGGGGTTCAGGTGAGTTCCCAGTTTTATAGCCCCATGTAGAGGGAGAAGTCGGTGTAAGACATCTGAATCATCATTCCTTGAAGCTAGAATTGGATCATGTCGCCTTTACTCCAGCTTTGTGGCACCTTAAGCACCAAAAATGTAGAGGGCAGCTTTCTTTAGATTGACTTATTGATGGAGAGCAGTAGCTCCCATGGGTTGTCTCATAGTAATTCATGCACATCATGGGCCAAACCAATCAACTCTAGTGTAGCTCAATCGATAATTCAGGTTGCCCAAACTTCAATTGCGAGATTCGTAAGTACATCTCCTAGTGAGTGGGTACGCTGACGGGTACTTTATTACTTCAACAACCTATACACTTGTGGTACACACACGCAAGTACATCTCCATATTTAATTTACTTTCCAATTTTATTTTAAACATCTAGAAAAGAATGTAAATATGCGACCTATGTGACTACTATGTAATAAGCTTGCCAAAATTGATGTATGTGTAATTTTTCTTTTAGATATGACCATTGATAATATGAACAAGATTGAAGAACTCCAACTATATTGCATAATATATACGTCTTATTTCTTGTACTAAACATCATGATCGCTACAAGTATAGAAGGGCAAATGCAATAATAACAATAGAATGGTTTTATAGTAGATTAATTTAATATCTATTAAGTGCCACAAATACTATGAGTACTTAAACTATGTGGTTTATAAAAGAGAATATTAAGTGCATTGATAAAATACACAGCTCAATATTGTTTTCATAGTTTATATTAATTGTTGACCACTACTAGTGGGCTACAAGGTAAGAGAAATGTCATGGTTAAAGAGACGATCTTGATGATTTTGAACATTATACACATCATGTCAAAAATTGGGTACATAACTTCGAGATTAATGAGCTCACAAATGATGAAGTAATTTTCATATCGTAGGTCTTGCCAAAAGGTGAGGATTAACCCAAAATGTTTAGGACCTACCAAATGATAAGAAAATGTGCTTTTTTTATGCATTTTGAGCAAGAATATCATATTGCCCACCTAGCATGTAAACCATCTTATTAAGAATGTCATATTGCCCACAATATATATTTTTTTACTTACTAGATGATATCATATTATGTCAATTCTTAGTTTTGATTTTGTGGACCCCACATGTTATACCTTATCCTTAGCAGTTTTTTTTTAAATGGTTTAAAATTGGTTTCTTGTTAATTAAAATTCCAGCCATGTCTCGCAAGCCTCTCGCTTCGACGACCACGGCTTGGGATAAGAAAGAAGCACCTATAACCATTACCTTATCTCTGGTTTCCTAATCCCATCTGAATTAAGGAAGAAAGGAGTTCTTTGATCGTAGCATTGGATTTTTCTCCACAAATTTCTTCTAAGGAGAGGAATCACAGGTGTGTATGGTCTGCATTTTTGCTATTAAATTCATAGTCATATCTCTTAGATTTAGGGTGGTATGGGTTGTAATTCATTAGATGCGATCTAGTTTTTCTTGATCCATGCCTTATTTGATTGTCTCTACTTGTGCACCATGCTGGATTAGCGCTAGGTGAAGCTTCTGGCCATCTGCATAAAATTTCTCTCAAACTTATCCAAGGCAATTTGATATTATTTTGGGTAGACAGAGACAGGTTAAATTGCTAATCTTGCATAGCTTCTAATATCATCTCTTCATGTTTGCATTAAGAGCATTGTATATTATTTCTAATTATCAAACATTGACTAGCACAATTATACCGAATCCATGTTCTCCTCCTGTAGGGTTAGTGAGAGCTTTGGGGTTTTCAATTTGAGAAGATATTATCTATATCTCTATAGTGAAAGGTGAAGGCACTTTTGTACTTAGTTTTTGTTCAACATGGCTTTGCTTAAATTGTACGCCATAAGGGTGATATTTTTGTTGTTTAAACCCATGTCTTGTTTTTACTCTGATTGATACTCCAAGAATTCATATATTCTTAAAGAATTGGTGAGCCTTAGGTGTAGGCTTTTCGAGCTTGATTTCATTTCTGAATGTTGTTAGTTCCTTTGAATGTTTGGGCTTAATAGGTGGGGCCAGTTCTTCATGGCTGAATAGTCTATTGCTGGTGATTTTTTAAAAGTGGCATCTATCCATTGTTATAGTGACCTAGTTAGAGTATTATTGTTATGTTTGAAAATTCCTAGCAAGCATTTTGCATATTTAAATTGACATGGTTTATATTAGAGAAATATTGAATATTAGAGAAATATTGAAAATTTGGAATCTGTTTTATTATCATAAGAACTTTGTCAGAGTTTTGATCTTAGTGTTTGAGTCAGGTTTTATCGAATTTGGTTTAAAAATTAAGTTGGGAAAATAAGCTAGCATCAGCTAAGTAAACCACATATAAACCTGTATATATGTATATATAAAATTTCTGGTTACCGATAATGATTTACATAATTATTTAATTATTTTGGGTTTTACAGTTTAAAACCATTATGATATAATATTTAAATTTTTTGGGGTTTTAAAGAATATGAATTTCATTCAATTCAGAATGTATAGATTATTATCTATTTAATTGTTTATTTAATCATTTGATCATGCTACTACTTAATTTCGGATTGTGTGTTTAGTTTGGTAACCACTATACTTATGTATACTATATTCTTATTTTGGTTTTTTTCTTGTGAACTTCTAGAAGCACTTGCTACTTAATTATTGAATGGTTTGAAGAAATCATGATTTATAATCTTAATTATATATTCAGTTATTGATTGCTTATATATTTAATCATATATCTGACTAATTATTGGGTTATAAGCTATGCTTATTTAACTAATTTTTTATATTTGTTTTACGGTTAAATTATAAAAATATTTTTATTTAATTATTGGTTTGTTAAATGTATTATTGTTTGGAATAATTGATTATTTTCATTTGAAAACAAGATCACTAAAATTTTAGTATCTCTAAGTTGACAATTGGTTTGACTCAACACATTTTAATAAAGTAACTTGTAGTGCCCAAATTAACTTTGCAATAACCCTATCACGTGGGGTTAAACACTGATCATTTCCACATGAACCCCTGACTCTAATAAGAAACTATAGTTTTCACACCGTTCTGTCGGTGGAGAATAACGGCCTTTGATAGTCTGGCTCGGGTCATTGAGGGTAAATAAATGAACTCTGACAATCTGACTTGGGTCACCGAATTTAAATATATGAATCTTGTTGTTTTGTTTTTTTCATTAGTTATTTGGGGATTTATATACATGTTCAATTGAAAAATTATTTTGCTTTGAAATACTCTGAATTATGGGTTTTATTTATGATATTTATTATACAACGTCACACTTAAGTCTGTTTCTGAAATTATTGAGTTTTTGTGATCCCTATATTTTGTTGTTTTTAGTGGTTTCTTACTGGGCTGTGAAGCTTATAAATAGTTGTTTTATCCTTTTTAGATCCGGAGTAAGCCTGTGGTGGATAGCTTAACTGGGACCGTTAGGCGAACACCAGTTGGTTAGCATGTAAATAGATCTTCTGTTGTGAACCAGGAACTTGTTATTTGTTTAAACTTTGAATCTTGTACTTTTAGTTTCCTTGGACCATAGTTGTAAACCTGGTTATTGTATCCCTTGAATTCTTTTGTTTTGTGAAGTTTGGTACTTTGTTATAGTTTATGTTTGTGAGACAGATATTGAGGCCTTGTTTATCCACTTGGTCTTGGCCTTGTGGGTATGTCCCCATTTGTCGACGCATCGAGTTAGGTGAAACGGGTTCGGAGCATGACAATTTTGTCATATTTGTTAGTTTTTTTATTGTTTTGGTGAATGCAATACATTCTAATAACTGCTTTTTTGAGTTTATTCTTTATAAATAAGCAGGATGTTTTATTTTTAGAATGGCTAATGTTTATTCATGTGTTTTTACACTTTATTTAATTATGTAGTTATCTTAGTTATCATAGTTATGCATCTTCAAAATGTAGCCTTTGTCATGAAGGGCATTGCTTTGCTACTATGTTGATTGATTTATTATGCGAGCAATATGTTTTCTTCGCCTTCTTGAAACATCAAATAAATCATCTCCGAAGCATCTACTGTGGTAGGATGTTATGAGAATCATGATTACTCTAGGTTGTTGCTTTATATAAGCGATGAAGATTTATGGAGAACTATTCTCTTTGGTTTTGTTTGATCTGATTTTTTGGTTTGGAATATGTGCGCAAGCTTTATGTGTGTCGAACACATAAATGTGACATGCATCAATAGTGTTTGAGCTTTTCCCCTCAAGCTTTTCTAGTGATTCATGATCCTCTTATGTATTCTGCAGCTTAATTTTTATTCCAATTAAAATAGACTTGATAAATTACATTTTTAACATAAATTTCCCCTTTTGAATCTTTGACTGGGTTTTGTTTTTGAAGAAAATGCTTTCAGAAGTTGTAGTCTTTAATTCATTATTCACATCATGTTGAAAACCACAATTTATGTTCTATTCTTTCTTTCTTTCTTTTTGACTAATACGTTACAAACACCCCCATTTAAGGGATTGTCAAAGAGATAGACAGGTACGGAGATGCACTAGTTACGGTGGCTTAGGAGCCACCTAGGAAAATTCCCCTGCCTTACAACCCTTGAGGGGTGAAACCAATGTTTCTCCCACAAGGGACCCACACATAGACCCGTGAATAACACTGGTGAATAGTATTAGTTTTATTAGTCTGCAGTGTATGAATAGGACATCCAGGGGAAGGATTCAAACCCTTGCCCTCACCCTTAGCATTCTTGTGTGATACCATTGGGCTATCCAATGGTTAACTGTTCTATTATTGTGTGTGCTGAGTTTCTCTGATATTAGCACTAATGATAAACTATTGTGCTAGGCTTGTAAGTTTCATCTTTTGATAGCTTTGTAAAATTAAAGTTCTGTTCTCTTTTAGAGAAATTGGTACACATTCAACTCAAAAATTATAATTGAGATATTTAATTATAATAATTAAAGTGACTTATATGTTTTAAATATGAAACTATCATTAACATAAATTATCTAATTAAAATATTTAATTTTAATAGTTAAAATAAATAATAGAAATTAACATAAGGGAACTAATCATAACTCACTATTTAAAATGTCGATTATTTACATAAGACATGAAAGTGATTCAATCACATTTCCTCCAATTTTTCTCATTTCCAATTTTAAATTCTTTCAATAAACATTGTTTTTCATTTTATTATTCCCATTCCCATTCCCATTCCTTTCATCCCCATTTCATGAACAAACACATAGTAAGAACATTGTTGCATGTAGGACATCATTTAACCTCTTCGCCAACCATAATATTCTTCTTACATTTCACAAATTTAGCAAGAATAAAAAGCTTCATATTTTTTGTGGAGTCTTCAAGTGTAGCCAGTGCTCGATTTTATTTTTTTTTAAAAAAAAAAATACATGGAAGCCATTATTTGCATTTCCTGTTGAGGTTGATCTTTTGCTGCTTTCGTTAAGAGCATGCAATTATCATGGAACTTATAAGGTTTACTTGCCTTTTATTGGTTTTTAATTTAGTTTTATTATTGATAGACCATAATTTAGCTTATTGGAGTAGCGAGAATATATATACATATAATTATTTAGAACCAATAAAAATCATGTCTAATTATCATAGGTGCAATATTAATTAGCCATCTACTTGCAATAGATGTTTCAACATTTAAGCATAATTCATTTCATAATTTCTAAGGTAATTCATGTAAAATATCATAAACTACTCCATGAGTGCTTAAAAATGTTGGTACATACCATTTTACCTTATTTTTCTATTTATAATGTGTCTCATACCACAATAATTTTGTAAACACACTACATCATAAAAATAATAAAAGGAATTATATAAGAATATAAATTTTTATTGTAATTTGTCATGACATATACCACCTACATGGACTACATTTCATTCTACTACAAGTCCTTATTAAAGGGAAGATAATCCCTAACTTTGACAATTCATTCCCCAACCTTTGAAGTTTGAATACATCGTTCTTGTCTTACTCTTTCATATGCAAGGCTTATTCCAAAGCTAAGTATGCACACTATGTGATACATTGAATTTTCAACGTTCACTTTCTTATAAAAAAATAGCAAACTAAATCGCGTATAAGATATGAAATACTCACTACTAGTGTTTTAATATGTATTTAAACATATATTTTAGTAAGCATCAAACAATAGATAATTCAAACTTATTAAAAGATCACTTTAAGATATAAAAGTGGGCAAGAAGATAAACAATGTAACTCCAATCTTTAACAATAAGAAAAACCAAGCAAACTACAATAGAAGAATGAATTGCAGATTCAATAGTACTATTGCAAAAATAAAATTATCAATCCCGAAATATTTTTTGGATTGCTACAAAGCATGTTTTCCATGGAATCACTCTAATAGAAATCCATCTTACAATATAATTCACCATTTTTGAATACTTGATCTCCTTCTTCAACAACTTCTGATTTATAAACCTTTCTTTTCTTCACGATAAGAAAACACTTCTAGATTCTAGTTTACCCTTCAAATGAAGGTTGTGAAAGAACCATACATATAGAATAATTATTCTTTCCAACTAACGCAAAAGCTAATTGTAATTAATGAGAACAACAATAAATATAATAGGCATATTTAATTTCTCTCATAATCATAGTTTTCAAGCTGTTGAATTCTCACTCAAGCTACTAGCACATTCATAACCATCCACTTGAATTTTTGAGAAACTTAGTTGATGCTATAAAAGCATAGAACTAATAGCATATTTAAGTGATGTAGCTAAAGTATCAGAAACAAGAGCGAGGCCGATAAATCTTTCCATAAAATGTCTCTTCTATCCACCTAACACAAAATCAAAGTCAATTGCTCTTTACATGACACATCATGAGATTCATTAGCTAAAATCCTAAAAATATCATCTTTGATATCATTAATATCTATAGCCTTGGTAGTTTCTTTTGCAGCTACAGGCACAATGTCTTTTTAGATTAAAGGAGCAATCATTTTTTTCATTTCCTAGAGCATTAGTAATACAACACTCCCGACTTTATCATTATGTTCTGCATAAAAATGTAGAAGCTCAAGAAAATTCCCTCTGTTGTTTGAATTTTCAGGTTTATTATGACCATGGAAAGGCAATCCTTGTCTTAAAGGGAATTTAATACAATCAACTAGGCAATCCTTGTCTTAAAGGGAATTTAATACAATCAACTGAGGCATTCAATTGGATTTCATACTCAATTTTAGCCAAGTTTGGTTGCCTATTAAATGTAGAATGATTAGATTGAGATTGCTTCATCAAATCATGACATTTTTGAACTGCCATAGTATGTGCAATTGCAACATCATGAACATCAAGCCTTGGTTTTTTATTCCAAGATTTAGATCATCCATATTGGCTTTTAATTTAATTTTAAATAAATAAAAGCATACGCAAAATCTTGTTTATTCCTTTATACTATATTCCAACAAAAATTTATATTCATCAAATCAAGCATAATTGAATCGGCACAATCTATCTCTAATATCCCTTTGTTAAAATCATGATGACAAGGTTAACAAGGGCCCTTTTGAAGATAATTAAGCTCTTCTAACTTCATGTTGATCATTTGGATCGTAACTTTTAATTCCTAGTCATTCATGAGGATCATCAGGAAGATCATTAAAATCAACTCCTTTTTGCTCTATTGAAGAATTTTGTGCTTTCATACTAGAATTAGTGTTCTTGTTAAATCTCTTTTCCTAAGTGTTTGTTCATTTGCTGAGTCAGATAATTGGGAAGCCATTAGATAAAACTATTGATGGAGTTTTTTGTTTTTTGGTTTTTGTTTTTTTTTGTTTTTTGTAAAACCTCAACATAATTCACTGATAAAAATTTATGTATAAAAAAAATGAGATCCATGTGTTATATGTATAAATATAATATAATTTTTTTTTTAAAACAAAAAAATTGAGGTCCATGAACACTTCAGTTAATAAAAATCAGCCTATGCTCTACAACTAAAAAATGTTGTGTATCATAGAGTAAATTAAAGCTTAACAATTCTCCTTCACAAGTGAATATGTATATAAAATTCCACACTTAAGAGTACCTAAAGACTTTCCTAATCATCCACACACCACCATGTCTCCTTCTTCCTTTCAAAATCAAGTTCCTTATTCTGTCAATGTGGACCCCACTCCTTTCAAAAGGATTTCTTTTTTTATTTTAAAATATGTTTGAATTTACTTTTGACTAGCCCATGATTTTATCCTTAGCAACTGCTATGATTTGATATTATCATGTGACCCTGATATCCGATCACTCGATCTCGCCGTTTAAATAAAATTCAAATCGAGCCCTATCATTCTTTTTTTTGTTGTGTGTTGGGTTTGGGGAGGGAGGGAGGAGGAGGGAGTTCTTATCGAGAGTCTTGTTTTATTTTACTGTGAAGTTGGGTACTCGTGATGTTGTTAATGATAATTGCTATCTCCGTAAAATTCAGATCTTTCTCCTTCAGTTGTTTGAGATGGTGTTATCTTACAATCCATTTTGTAATTACTGTGTTGATCATTTTGTTCAGAACATTTAAAGTTATTGTTGTTCACTTTCTAGGTTGCCGTGCATGCATGTGCTATTGCCTATGTTTTAACTGGATACCTTATAATTTGTTTTAGATTTAGAAATTAATGTCCCTAATAGGACACTATTCATACTTCAACCTTTATTGTTTATATTATCTGGTGGTTCTAGTGATGTTGGGAAGGATTTAAGTGATTTTTGTATATACATGCTTTTGGATTGCATTGACTGTGTGAAGTGGCTGATTTCAAGTTATGTACTCCATTAATTAATACGAGGATTTTTAAACACAGGCAATATGTTGGATGGCTATATTTTTAGTACGTTGTAGGTTGCCTTTGTCCTTGGTTGATCAATTGCTTTGCTTAAGTTTTGAGCCTCCAATAGGTAACTTGTAAAATGCATGAATGCAATTACTGTCGACCTACAACAAAGACTTTATTTCTTTCCGTTATATATTTTAAGCATGGGGTTCAAGTACTTCTTAGATGTCACACTTCCAATTTCTTTTTGGAATTAAGTGATTTGTGAGTTGACCCTGTGTCGGCCTGCAATAAGGATTTTATTTCTTTCTATTATATATTTTAAGCATGTGGGTTCAAGTACGTCTTAGATGTCACGCTTTCAATTTCTTTTTGGAATTAAGTGATTTGTGAGTTGACCTTGTTTAATTAGAAGCCTTGTGTTTGCTAGCTAGTGATTGCTGCTTAAAAGCATATGTTAGATGTGAGGTTGGCCCAGGAGTAATATATGTTGTCACCAGTTAGTACTTTCTTCGATCATTGGCTTTAATGCTTCATAATTTTGATGGGTAGTTTCAGTGCCAGAGAGAATGTCCTTGGGCCATTTGATCATCTATTTAAACCATTGCTTAATCTTGAGCCTTGGTCTGCAACATGACTTATTTTAGTTATTTTTATTATTTATTTTATCTATGTTTAGGCTAATCAAGTGACAGCAATACCATGGC
>NC_052488.1:7122074-7270420 GCF_009730915.1 Dioscorea cayenensis subsp. rotundata | reverse complement strand
ATATATATATATTGATATCTGAGTAGCAGGCCAATGGTCGAACAATGAAATCAAACAATCAAACCATTAATTAATGGTTTGATTGTTTGATTTCATTTTAACCATATGCACTTTGCCGCTGATCTCATATCTTTCAGGTTAATCTACATATACCTCCTTTTGCTACTATCCTCGCGTTGCGCTTTTGGATTTCCCATCTACTCCAAACTTGGTCTTGTACATCAACTTGAGACCTGCGGCCTTCTTCCCAAATGGTAACTCTGTTAATTCTTAGGTGTTATTGCTTCGAATTGCCGCCATCTCAGCATCCATGACCTCCTGCTATTCTCTATGTATCAAAGCATCCCAGTACACCTGTGGATCACCAACATGAAGAGCATAGGTACATGAATTATATACCTCAATTAGAGACCTTGTCTTTCTTGGTGGTGACCCGTCACTGGACTCTTCCAATGAACTTGAGTCACGAGTAGCATCACTGGTGCTTGAAAAGTCTCCACTCCTGCTTGTCTCCTCATCAACTGCATTGTTCTTGTCTACATCTTCATTTGCATTCAGCTCATCCACTGTATCCATTGGCCCACCTCCATTGCTTCCTTTTTCTATCTTGAATTCTTGTAAAGGATTACATCCCTGCTTTCAAACACCTTGGAGGTTGCTGGATTGAACAACCTATAGGCCTTTGAACCAGAATAATACCCCACCAGTATATACTTTAGAGACTTCTCATCTAGCTTACTGAGCTTCTGTGAGGGAATCAAAACAAAAGTAATATTGGCGAACACTCTAAGATGACTCACATCAGGCTTCTCTCCATGCCACATCTCGTATGGTATTTTGCCTTCTAGCGCATGAGAGGGGGATTTGTTGATTAAGTACACCGAAATCGCAGTAGCTTCTGCCCAAAATTTAGTTGGCAAACCTCTATCTTTGAGTAAGCATCGAGCAATCTCAACAATGGTTTTGTTCTTGCGCTCCACTACCCCATTTTGCTGCGGTGTGTAGGGGGCTGAGAACTCTCTCCTAATCTCGAGCTCCTTGCAATACCCTCTGAAAGCATGTGAGGTGAATTCTCCTCCATGGTCACTCCTTAGTGTCTTTAGTTTCCTTCCGGTCTCCCATTCCACCATTGAGTAAAATTTTTTAAAGTAACTGAAGGCCTCTCCCTTGCTCTTTAGGAAGTAAACCCAACACTTCCTGCTAAAATCATCAACAAGAAGGAGAAAGTAGTTATTACCTCCCAATGAAGACTTGCTCATCGGTCCACAGATGTCCATGTGTAGCAGTTACAATCATCTTGAGCTTCTTTTGGTCCTTGTTGTTGTTTGGAATGATCCCCTTGCATGCTTGCACAAGGCGCACTCTTCACATTGAGACACAATATGCAGCTTTGGCAGTCCATGGACCCCCTTCTCTTATGCAAGTTTCTCCAGACTTTTATAGTTCATGTGCCCGAACCTTCGATGCCATAATTCAGACAAGGTGTCCTTGTTCACAGCTAAGTTCAGCCTCTTAATTCTTGATTGATCAACTGGGAACATGTTGTTACTCATCTTCTGTATAACAACTACTAATTCTCCTGTAAGATCATCTGTGATAATGCACTTGTTCTTGCTGAACAGGACTGAATACCCCTTGTTAAGAAGTTGTCCGACGCTGAGCAAATTATGAGGCAACCCAAAGATTAATTGAACTCCCTAAAGCTCCTTGACTTCTCCATTCTTCATGCTAACTATGACCGTGCCTACTCCGAGCACTTCCATTTCCTTATCATCACCAAGATAAACAGTGACATTTTGAGACTCATCCAGGCTAGTAAACATGCTCCTCTGGCTTGTCATGTGATTCGAACACACTGAATCCACTAACTAAACTGAGTTTGAGGTTGGAACTTCATCAATGCTGGCCATGAAGATGTTCATGACATCCCATTCCTTCACCACAAGAGATGCTCCCTTCTCTACGGATTTGCCTCTCTTCCAACACTCAGCCTTCACATGTCCGTATTTTTTACAGTGAAAACACTTAATATTAGCCTTGGATTCACTCCCTTGACCTCTAGACCATCTCCCTCTTCCCCTTCCTTGGGAGAAGCCTCTCCCTTGGTCTCTGGTTGGATTCCATCAAGTAGAGGCATTAGAATTTCCCTTTTTCTTGGTCTGTGACCCCAAGCTCTCAGCTTTCACAAATAATGCATTCTTGCTCACCTTCCCTAAAGACCGATTCACCCTGATCTCGTGAGCTTGTAGAGACTCCATGAGCTTGTCGAGAGTGAGCTTAGAGAGATCTCTGGACTCCTCCATTACAACAGCTACATAGTCAAACCTTGGAGGTAAGCTTTACAATACCTTTGCTACTACCTCAGCCTTAATGAGCTTCTATCCAAGTCCTTTCACTTGGTTCACTATAGTCACAACCCTGGCACAGTAACTTTGAATACTCTCCCCGCCCTCCATTTGTAGGGTTTCAAAGCTTTGTTTGAGTGCTTGTTTCCTCACTGTGAGCATCTTAGTAGACCCTTGGTATAGCTTCTTAATGATCTCCCAAGCTTCATGTTTCGTCTCAACCACGGCAATCTAATCGAGAATCTAATCGTCCACCGCCTGTTGAATGAGGCACATTGCCTTAGCGTCCCTCTTCTTGCTTTCTCTGACCTTCACTTCATCCTCACCTTCAATCATGCCCTTCTCTACTAGCTCCTAGAGCTTTTGAGACCGAAATATAGTCTTCATTCTCAAAATCCATCTCCCGTACTCTTCATCTTTGAAGACGGGCACACAGTGCTGTGTGAGGCTCACCATATTATCACTCGCCATGACCAGCTTAGGCTCTGATACCAAACTATTGAGAATCTTTCCCTTGGTGAGCTTGTAACTCCTTCAGCTGCTGGAAAGAAAGAGATGAAGAACAGAGGAGAAGAGAAGGAGTTACTAAGCTTCAATCCACTATTTTCATTATATAGTCAAAAGAAAAAGATAAAAAAGAAACACATTACTAAGCTTCCCATTGGCCAACATTAATGCACTAACTTCCATCTGATTGGCCTGTAACCTTAAACAAGATAATATTTTATATATTAGCCAATCAAAACATTTCCAAAACCCTTTTCTTCTCCTGAACTTCATTGCATAGCTCAATCTTCAATCCCATGTTGTGAATCTCATGCCCATCCTGCATCCATGCCCAAGTGTAGAGGCCGTCCACTCCTCCACGATGAACTGATGGTTGTGCCGCACCATGATGCAATCACTGTACTGGCTCAGTACTAACATGCTCCCACACAATTTATAACCCAGACATAGTGGTCATCCATTTTTAGCACACATCTCCCGCCTGAAACCAAAAATTAACAAATTATACAATACGGCTAGAACTATCACAGTTCATTGAAACTATTTGGTTTCTCTAAAAATTATTCGTTGTTTTTCACCAACACCAATATCACTTTATCTGCAAGATCATGCAATATGCATAACTAATTATTCAAACAATGTAGGAGATCACTTACCAGATATCACAAACCCCAATAAGATTAATACCTGCATCTATTCAAAAAAATGGAATATGAGATACATGATGGATAAAAATCTGCAGTACAGAACTTTAGCTTTGAATTAAGTGCGTACAAATTTAGAAATATAGGAAAATAGCACACAGAAGTGAAAGCATAAAAAATAAAGCAAAATTTTAATAAGGATTGAGTGTGCAAATGCGGAATAACAATCAATACATCTGAATTGGAGGTTAATAAACCATTAGTGTTGACTAGAATATTGATAAAATACTGATGTTTATAAATCTATATTGTTTAAGAGAACATCTTTGAGAGTTAGATGATCAAAGAGAGGAATTCATTACCATTCGAGAAGTGGTAACATCACTCCATCCATGCATCACATTTGCCAGATCTTTTAGAGTTGTCCCAACATAAACTAGAGCAAGTGTAATTTGCTGTAATGGTGTGCCAACAAATTCATTTGACATCAGTATTCACAATAGATATATAGCAATGATGTGAATATAAAACATTAAACAACCTCTAAATCAATGGAAATAGAAGACCCGAAAGTATGGGAATAAAATATTAGAGCTATTTTTGCAGAACTAAAAGCAAACCTAAGTATGTTGATCATATCCATAATTACATAAAAACTATCTAATATAAAATAGCCAAATAAGGAAAGCATATGGTCAACTTCATAAACAAAAATTCTATGAAATCCTTTTTTAAAGGAATAAACATTTAGCATTGATAAAAACCAAGCACCCAAGTAACCGAGATTCTAAACTAATTAAAAAAGAGAGGTACTTCTAAAAATAAAAAATAAAAACAGAAAAGAATATATATATATATATATATATGAGGCAAAAAACTAAAGTTTCACTAAATGCTTGAGGTAGAAAATATGAAGAATAAGCAGCCAAAAATACTTAAAAAAAGGAAGAAGAAGAAGAAGTAATAAGATGAATAAAGAAAGCATACCATTATAAATCCAAGAAAATTAAAAAACTAATAAAAAGTATGCCCATGACAAAAAATTTTCTAAGTTATCTAAGTTTCTAAAGAGCAGATGCTTTTTGGTAATACAGTGGCCCTAGCATTGTTATTTTGTAACAAAGAATTAGAAAATTGAAACATTAAATTAACAACTATAATTAAGCGGAAACCATCAGGTCTTAAGCACAACAACTCCCAGAAAAAAAAAATGAAACTCCAAAATAATTTTTTTAAAAAAAAGCACCCATAGAAGCAAAGAAATAGAAAAGATCAACAATAGAAGTTCATAATTTCTGAATACAAGATTAAAAAAAAAATTTGAAAAACCCTTATGGTTGAAATTCAAGAAATATTACAAAGATCAAACACCCATGCTATAAGATCAACCTGGAAACCATGAACTAGAAAATCAAAGACGATGATCCAAAAATAAACAAAATGAAGAAAAGATCTATAGATCGCATAGAAAAAACCTTATAACGGAGAGAGCTTATCGACCAACCATCATCTTCTCCTTTGAAAACAGCATTTGATACCTAGAATCAATGAAGCCTAACCCTAGAAAAAGTTAATTAATCACCAAACACTACAAGAGTAAAGATTTGTAGAAACAACTTTTTTGTGTCACCTAGTTATTTTGCCACAAATATTAGGTTTTTATGTCAAAAAAGGTAATATCCACTATTATTAAACTTAATTGTGATAACTTATGTTTCTGTCACTATTATAGTGATAATTATGACAATTTAGTATATGCCAAAATTAAATTGTTACTATTAATATATTAACAGTGGCAAAATTTCTTTTGTGTAGAATGTCTATTACTAAAAGCACACAAGATTTTATGTTAAAAATTTCTTGATAAGAATGATGTGTAATTGTGACAAAAGATATTGTCGTCACTATAATTTTTTTTTTATTGTGACGAAATTGTTCTCCATCACTTAACATATATTTTTTTGTTACAACAATTTTTCACAAAAAATTCAACGATTTAATGGCCACTAAATATTGACACAAAAAATAAATTTCTTAACCATGTTATTCGGGGTTTTATGCTAAAAAAGTTAATTGCCACAATAGTTTGGATTAGTTGTGACATCTAATTAGTTTGTAGCTATTACAATTTCAATTGTGACAATTTATTATCCATCACAATTATACATATCTTTTGTGTCAACAATTTTGGATACAAAAAAAAAAATTCAAATATGTATCTACAATGAGAAGAAGAATATTATATATATATATATATATATATATAGTCATCAATCATTTACCAAATAAACAACTATGTTTCACATAAAAATATCAAAAGTAACCAAAAAAATATTAAAAAGGTAAAAATATCGGGCTGACTTTCTCCAATCTAGTTTTAATATACCAAATAAATTATGCTTATGCTACAAGAATTACGACATTATGATTTTTTTTATGTAACTATTTTGTCACAAATATGAAGTTTTTGTGATAAAAAAATTAATTAACACTATTGTTTAAGTTAATTGTGATGATATTTTTTGTCACTGAAACTATTATAATTGTGACTATTTAGGATCTCTTACAATTATGTTGTCACTATTAATATACTTGTAGTGATGAAGTGTTCTTTATCAATGGTCATTTCATTATTTTGTGATCACATTTTTTGTCACAAAAAAATCAACTATTAATATCTAGAGTATGTTTAACATATTTTAGGATCAAATTCGATATGTGTGTGTCTATATATATATATATATACGTTTTTAAAAAAAATATATTCAAATTTTAAAAAAATTTGTAAAAATATGAGAAATTGATGTACAAAAATATTCTCCAAATTCAATGTTTTGTAAGTTGTTATTGTTTACTCAATTCTCAAAATTGATATTTTAAGGGATAGGAAACAAGCTATTAATTTAGATTATACCTAGGATTTATAGTATTAGAAAAAAAATTTTAAAATTAAAATTAAATAGAGATTTACCAAATCTCATAAAACAAAATCTAGATAATATATTTTTTTAAAAAAATTAAAATTTGAAAAGAGATATATCCTCAATGAACTTGACATATAAAAAGAGTGAAACCTCAAGTAATTATATGCCTATGGAGATCGATGGCAGCGGTTCGGCTTCATTTGATTAGGAGAATTAAAGTGACTCAACTAGCTCTTGATGTAAAGGCACATGTTATTGATGGTCACAAGACTTGCTTATTTTTTTTCTTAAATTATTTTGCTTAGTTTATGCAATAGATAAGAGATAATTATTTTTTTGCTTTAACTTTTTTATTCTTAAAAGTTACGTTTATTGAATTTTTTCAATGATGATTGTTTATTAGTGTTAGACTTTGATTATGTGATTTTCCTTTTTTTTCTTGATGATTTTTTATCTATTGAAAATCACAAGAGCCAAATGCAACATGGAACTTGTCAATTGAGAAGATATAATGGTAGAAAGTTGTAATTAAATTAGAATTTTTTTAATTTTTTTAATTATTTTATTCGATTCTTTTTTTTAAATGTGCGGAATAACTATGAAGGAAAAGGAATAATATTAAAGTCACAACAAACAAGTCAAATTCTAGCAGAAGCTGAGGCTGATAAGCAAAAAAGAAGATTCAAATGCATAAACCAATACGTCATCTCCAAATTTAGGGATATTTTATAATATTTTATAAATTCAAAATTTAAATTTTGTATATTTTGATGATATTTATTTATTTATTTTCATATAATATTAAATAATTTATTTGCTTGGATGACAATATTTTTGCTACTAAAAAATTTGTCTTAACAAAAGTATCTAAAATATAACTTTATATTTATCACAAATAATTTATTAAATTAGTGTCAAAATTAGCGTAATATATTTTTATTTTAGTGACAATATTATTTTTAAATTAATAATTTTATTTGTGACAATAATAAACATATAATAATATCTCAAAGTAACATTAGTGACGAAGTATTGGTCACCAATAAAAATATTACTATTGGCAAAAACTTTTTGTCACTATTGTATTTTTTTTCTATGTCAACAATATTGTCACAATAAAATAGATTATTGTGATGGCTTATTCATCACAATTTAGCATTTTTTTTGTGTCAACAAAATTTACACAACACAACAAATTATTGTGAGCTCTTTATTTGTTACAATGAAAAAAATTTTGTGTCAACAAAATTGACATTAATAAATAAGGTTATTGTAGCCACATTGATTTGCCACAAATATTGAATTTGTTAGTGTCATGAAATTAGTCTAAAATGGTCACTCTTGTATTAGCATCGGAGGTATTTGTGACGAGAGGTGATAACTTCTAAACTTCGCTACTATTACAAATTGTGACTAAAATTATTGCTTTGAGTGATAACTTTTGTTATCCCTAAAAATAAAATTTATTGTAGTCAAACCAACAAAAAATTCAGAAATAAATCAATCAAAATGTTTATAGATCACAATACCACACCGGAAGCACTCTTGGTCAAGATTGTGAACCTGTGATCTAACTTATAGTCATTTGTGAGCAGATCTAGAACCAAAACACCACACAAATTACGAAAAAAATAGGAAGAAAACTAGGTAGAGAAATTGCGATACTTAGATAGATCTCCGGTGAGGTAAGCATCGTCATGATCCCCACCATCATTGAAGTTAAGGGTGTAAAAAGGATCATACTTGAAATCCCCAGAATGGCAATAATGGTGATGATTGTGGGACATCCAAGACACCAAGTGGAGGATGAGCGATAATGCGATCCAGGTGAAGGACAAGCGAATGAGGGAGATGGCCTGGCTGTCGTCGGCATTACGATCAGATGTTTGAGTCTCGAGAGAGAGGGAGAGGAAATGGAGAATGGAATTATAATTATATATATAATTATCTTATATCAGGAGTTTAACAATGTATTAATAAATTATTATATTTGTATATTTGCCATGATATTTTGTATGATATAAATAAATAATTTATTTTATTTGTATTTTGGCACTGTATTTGGCACAGTATTAATGAATTATTATATTTGAATTTTTGGCACTATATTTAGTATGGTATTAATATATTATTATATTTATATTTTTGGCATCGTATTTAGCACAATATTAATATATTATTATATTTATATTTTTGACACCGTATTTGGCACGATAGTAATATATTACTATATTTATATTTTTGGCACGGTATTAATATATTATTATATTTGTATTTTTGGGGTGGTATTTGGCACAGTATTAATATATTATTATATTTATATTTTTGGTATGGTATTAATATACTATTAAATTTGTATTTTAGCACGGCATTTGGCACGGTATTAATATATTATTATATTTGGGTTTTTGGCACAGTATTTGGCACGGTATTAATAAATTATTTAAAAAAAAACATAATCGGCACTGCATTTGGCATTGTCGGGTAAATTATTGAATTTGTATATTTAGCACTGTACTTGATATCGAATTAAAAAAATATTTTTAAAAAATTTATATATTTGACATGGTTTGGTAGCTCCGTGTCAAATGTTGTTATAAATTTGTCACGCTTTTTTTCCCATGTTGATTTTTTTCATGCTGATATAAGATTTTTCTTGTAGTGATTGTTCTCCATGCAGAAAATGATTAAGAAGACGAAACTTGAAATAACCAACCTAGAAATATAGGTTGGCATAGCTCTAAATTATTGGTATCTAATTATCCACATGAAACATTCTAAAGAGAAGCACACAACAGAACCATATCAAAAATAGCAATATAAGGAGAAAGCACTGCAACGTGAACAGAACTCTGCAAATATAGGATTGCTTTATTGACCATAAAGATTTTGCTTGTTATAATGCCTTTAATAGAGTCAACAAACTAAGGTGGCACACTCATGCAACAAACCATTAGTATTTCTTTAATGATGGAATAAAAATGCACACCTACAAAGTCTTCTCTGACTATTGTATCTCTACTCATGTTTAATTTTTTTTAATTTCCTATTATACCTTTGATTTGTGGTTTAGGGGCACTCACCATGAATCTGCTCTCCAAGCCCGCTCATCATCATTACCATTCTCGCACCATGATGTCTGCCATAGATCCACTTTAATCAAAATGGCTCCCAATCCTCATAGACAAGGTCCCCACTAGCCAAAACCTAACTGATCTGTTTCCTCTACTCTTCCCTCCCGACAAGGGTCTCTTGCTGAGGCACCATCCCATTGTTGAGATGTGCTTGAAGAGTCAAGGAGGAGATGCTAAACTCAACCCAACTATAGATGAGAAAGCTTAGTGATGAGGGATGGAGTAGAGCATGGAGTGTAGCTAGTTGTACATAATAAAGGTGTTGTAGTATTTACATATTATGTTTGTGTGTCCTTGTTTGCATGGTTTATTAAAGTGTGTTATGTTAAAACTTCGGGAAGTGTGCTGAGTGCTTGGTTATATTGGAACCTTTAGCATTTAGTATTATGTGAAAAAGTTATATTCCTTTTTTGACTGGTGTGGTGTGCAATATATCAAAAACAGAGAACACTGTGTGTATCTCTAAGCTTCTTCTGAACTTCATCTTCTTAACCAAAAGTGGTGTGAATCTCTCTTGAGTTCTCTTTGATCTTTAATCCAACAAACTAATATCAGAGTTATGCTTATTTCTATATAACTAATAGCAATGCAATGAGTCTCTCTCAACCAGTTATCCCTATCTTCAAAAGAGAAGGATATGGAAGATGGAACTTGAGGATGAAGTCCTTGTTTAGGTCTAATGAGTTGTGTGAACTAGCAGAGAAAGGCATTATAGAATTTGAAGATGAAGCCCACCAAAGAGAGAGTCATAAGAAAAATGCTAAAGTCCTTTGTCTAATACAGTAGGCTATAGATGAACCTATCCTTGATCATATAGCAGAAGCAATAACAACAAATGAAGCTTGGGAAATGATTAAAAATCAATATCAAGAAATGTCATAGGTGGTCTCTGTGAGGTACTAAACTCTTAAACAAAACTTTGAGACTCTTCAGATGCTGGATAGTGAGAGTATAGAAGTATATCTTGTTGAAGTTGCCCTGAATAACCTCATAATGATGCACTGTCGTTAGTGTATGTTTTTTCACTTAAATAATGTAACCTGTTATCTAGTGCAGGTCTAGTTTAAGTTATCTTAGTTAGTT
Organism: Dioscorea cayenensis subsp. rotundata; assembly: GCF_009730915.1. NCBI lineage: Eukaryota > Viridiplantae > Streptophyta > Magnoliopsida > Dioscoreales > Dioscoreaceae > Dioscorea > Dioscorea cayenensis. The sequence goes on along the minus strand of NC_052488.1, from coordinate 7,259,783 downwards.
GTGTTTTATGTGTATTTGTGTAAGCTTGTCATGTTGTTGTTGTTGTTGTTGTGTGACCATGTGAGTCAACAGTTGTGGCTCTCATGTTATATGTCTTTCAGTGAACTAGTAAGTAATTATAATCATTATCTTCAAGCTTTCAATCCTCTCCTTGTGGGTGTGTACGTGGGCCTCTTGCATTTCATCTTTTCATTCATATCTTGCATTTGAGATCCTTGTTTTTCTTAACAGTGGTATCAGAGATGGAAACCAAGGCTCAAGCTCAAGAAGTTCATCTCAAGTTAATGTGCCCCTCTTCAGTGGAGAAGGGTATGACCTGTGGAGTCTCAAGATGGAGACTATACTTCTTTCTCGGGATCTATGGAAGATTATTGAGAAGGGTTATGATGAGGATGAAACAGATGAGCACAAGTTGAATAAAAACATCAAAAGGAATGCTAAGGCTCTAGTTCTTATACAACAAAGTCTGGAAGAGAAAGTTCTCATCAGGATTTCTCAGACGAGAAATGCTAAAAAGGCTTGGGATATATTGAAGAAAGAATACCAAGGTTGTACGAAGAGCTCAGTTGTGAAGTTGTTCTTATATCGGCAAGAATTTGAGACTATGCGGATGAAGAACGGGTAGTCTATTCAAGACTATGTCAACAAAGTGCTCACAGATGCTTATTATATTAGAAGCCTCGGAGAAGAACTCACTGAGCAGTCCGTGGTTAGGAAAATACTTCGCAGCCTTTCACCTAAGTTCAGGCATGTGGTTTCATCTATCATAGAAGTAAAGGACCTAGCTGCACTCACAGTTGATGAGTTGAGTGGTTCTCTGAAGGGTCATGAGAGTAGACTTAACATGGAGACAGATCAGATGGAGATGAAGGCATTTCATCAAGAGAGAAGGCCCTACTTGAACACCCAGTGCAAATACACCAAACCCTAATGTAAATCAGGGCAGAGGAAGAGGTCGTGGAGGCTTCAGAGGTCACTCAAGGGGGAGAGGAAGAGAGCGTGTGACTGAACAGAAGGAAGCTCAAGGTAAAGGGTGAAGAAGCAAAGCTCATATTCAATGTTATAATTGTAAGAAGTTTAGGCACTACAAGTCGCAATGCTGGCAAAAGGAGAGCTCAGCTAATGTAGTGGAGGAAGACACTGAAGTCACTAACCTATTTATGGCCGGAAATCACTCAAAAGATTAGTATGAAGATGTATGGTTGCTAGACAGTGTCTCCAGCAATCATATGACACCTATGAAGTCATTGTTTTGCGTCCTAGATGAATCACTTCAGCAAGTGGTTAGACTAGGAGACAATCGAGTGATGAAGGTTGAAGGAATGGGGACATTGAGGTTCAAGACAAGAGGAGGACAGGTGAGAGAAATCGAAAGAGTTCAATATGTACAAGATGTTGCTCATAATCTTCTTATTGTTGGGCAGTTACAGAAGGGAGGCTACACCTTGTTCTTTGATGATCACTGTGTTATTCGAAATAAGAAGACCAGAGTTGAATTAGCTCGTGTTCAAGTAACTGAACAAAACTTGTATCCTCTCTCTACTAACAAAGTTGGTGATGCTCATGTTGCAATTAGCCATACAGACAAGTCTCTTCTTTGGCATGAAAGGTATGGCCACACCAACTATAACAGCTTGCAACATATGTCGAGAAGAAATTTAGTTCATTGGCTTCCCAACAATATCTAGGCACACTCATGTGAAGGCTGTGTGTATGGAAAACAAACCATGTTGCCATTTCCTAAAGAAAGCATGAGGAAAGCAAGCAAACCACTAGAATTGATCCATGGAGATCTCTGTGGTCCCATGCAAACCATGTCAAGAGGAGGCAACTCATACTTTATGTTGTTAGTTGATGACTGCACCAGGTATGCATGGGTGTATTTCTTGCAGGTTAAATCACAAGCCACGGAATTCTTCAAGGTGTTCAAAACTCAGGTGGAGAAGCAGTTTGAACTCAAGGTGAAGGCTGTGAGAACAGATCGCAGAGGCGAGTTTACCTCCAGTGATTTTCTGGCTTATTATGAGGCTCATGGTATTAGAAGACAGCTGGCAACACCTCATTCACCACAACAAAATGGTGTCGTTGAGCGTCAAAACAGAACGGTGGTGGAGATGAGTCGGTGCATGCTCAAGCAGTGCAGTCTCCCAACTGATTTATGGGGTGAAGCAATAGCAGAAGCGATCTACACTTTAAATCGATCCTTTACCAGAGATCTCAAGAACACCACACCCTATGAAGCTTTGATGGGAGTGAAGCCGTCTATCTAACATCTCAGGACCTTCGGTTACTTGGCATTTGTTCTCAGTCCAACTCAACAACGAGACAAATTCGAGAGCAAATCAGAGAAGCGGGTGTTCATTGGGTATAATAATAAGTCAAAGGGTTATAAGTTGCTTGACCCATTGACTGGAAAAGTCCAATTCAGCAGAGAAGTTATTTTTTATGAATAGAAGAGTTGGAATTGGAGTAGTTCTATTAGTCTGCATCGAATCTCTTCCACGGATGATACACTGAACCAAAGTGATGAAGATACACCAATAGTAGAAGCAGGAGAAGGTCAAGCCGTTTCTCAATCGCAGTTAACACAAGAGACCCATCCTTCTTCTCCTAATGATATTCCACCCGAAGAACCAATTCCAAGGTATAGAACATTACATGAATTATATAATTCATGTTCTTTTGTTCTTGCAGCTGGCGACTTCAGCTCTTTTGAAGAAGCAAGCTTGCATGGTGAATGGAAGTCGGCCATGGATGAAGAGATGACCAGCATTGAAAGAAACAAGACATGGATGTTAACTACACTACCAAAAGGAAGGAACTCTATCAGTCTGAAATGGATTTTCAAATCTAAGTTTTTATCTGATGGCACTCTATATAAGATAAAGGCTCGTTTGGTTGCACGAGGATATTCTCAGGTGAGTGGTATAGACATCGATGAAGTCTTCTCACCGGTTGCAAGACTAGAGATAGTGAGGTTGTTCCTCGCTGTTGCAGCTAAAAAATACTAGCAAGTGTTTCAGTTAGACGTGAAGTCAACCTTTCTCAACGGCGAGCTTCAAGAGGAGATATATGTGCTGCAACCTTAAAGATACATTCAACTTGCAATGAGGGTTTAGTGTATAAACCTCACAAAGCTCTTTATGGGCTTCGGCAAGCTCCACGAGCCAGGTGCATGAAGATTGATTTCTATTTCATCAAGCTTGGATTCATAAGGAGTTAGAACGAACCTACAGTCTACAAGAGAATATATGAAGACTTCAATATTCTGCTTCTTTGTTTATATGTTGACGATATCTTAATAATGGGTTCATCATTGTGAATTGTGGATGATTTCAAGTAGAACATGAAGCATGAATTTGAGATGACAAACCTAGGATTACTACATTGTTTTCTGGGTCTTGAAGTGATTCAAAAATCCGGATTAATTCTAGTTTCACAGAGGAGATTTGCTGAAGCACTATTGAAGAAATCTGGCATGATGAACAACAAACATCAAACTGCTCTTTTAAATGCCAATGAAAAGCTTCAATTAGAAGATAATTTTGGGAAAGCAGATGAAAGTCATTTTCGGAGCATTGTTGGAAGTCTCTTATATCTCTCACACACTCGTCCTGATTTAATGTTTGCTGTAAATTTAATTTCTAGGTTTGTTCTGAGACCTACAAAGCATCATTATGGAGCAGTGAAGAGAATTCTTCATTATATAGCAGCAACTCTCAGCATGGGAGTTAAGTATGAAAGTGTTGAAGACTTTCATTTGCAAGGATATGTCGACAGTGACTGGGGAGGCTCAGTTGATGATCACTAGAGCACCACACACTGGGTTTTTCATCTTGGTTCAGGAGCAGTCGCATGGACATCAAAATGGTAAGAGATCATTGCTCTCTCGAGCACAAAGGCCGAATATCTTACTGTGACTTCAGCAGCTTGTCAGGCGATATGGATGCGATGTCTCCTTGCATACATGGCGGTCCCTCAAACAAGAGCAACCATTCTCCATTGTGATAGCTTGTTAGCTATTGCAATTGCCTGGAATCCGGCACATCACGACAGAACTAAGCACATAGATGTGCGATTTCATTTCATCCAAAATTTGATCTCCAACAAAGAAGTTGATGTAATTCATTGTAGCACTCATTAGCAGTTAGCTGATATCTTCACAAAGGCTCTCCCAGCACCAAAGCATGAAGAGATCAGACGTTGGCTTGGAGTTGAGATTATTCAGAGCATGGGGAGCATGTTGAAGTTGCCCAAAATAACCTCATAATGATGCACTGTCGTTAGTGCATGTTTTTTTCACTCAAATAATGTAACCTGTTATCTAGTGCAGGTGTAGTTTAAGTTATCTTACTTACTTGTATTTTATGTGTACTTGTGTAAGCTTGTCATGTTGTTGTTGTTGTTGTTTTATTACCATGTGAGTCAATAGTTGTGGCTTTTATGTTATATGTCTTTCACTGAACTAGTAAGTAATTATGATCATTATCTTCAAGCCTTCAATCCTCTCCTTGTGGGTGTGTACTTGGGCCTCTTGCATTTCATCTTTTCATTCATACCTTGCATTTGAGATCCTTGTTTTTCTTAACATATCTCTCATGGGTTGTGACTATCGTTAACTAAATCCAAGGGCTCAAGTACTCAGAAGGAGAAGTTATGGCCAAGGTTCTTTGTAGCTTAACTTTGAAGTTTGATTATGTGGTCATAAAAATAGAACAATCAAACAATATTTCCAAACTATCCTTTTACAAGCTCACTGGTTACTTTGAAGCTCATGAAGTGAGAGTTAACATGGTTGCTGTGAGGATAGGAAAAAGGGCTCTTCATGTAAGAAGTGAGACAGTACCTATGAAGGAGGGGGAAAGTGGTAACTCAGGCATTGGGACATCTTAGTGTGGTTCTAGAGGAAGAGGCTGAGGCTTCATTTGGGGAAGAGGTAGGAGTAGAGGAAAAGGAAGAAGAGGAGATAACAAGAGTCATGTATAATGTTTTAACTATAAAAAGTTTGACCATATCAAAGCTGACTATTGGGCCAAGGACAAGTAGATAAAGATAAATGTTACTCTTGTTGCTAAAGCTCTAAAAGCTAACAACCTTTTCATGGCATGAAGCAACACCCGTATAGATGTAAACTCGATCTGGCTAGTCGTTAGCGGTTGCTCCAACCACATGTCCGGTGTGAGAGAACTCTTTACCTCATTGGATAAGTCATGAAAGAAAGATGTTCGACTGGAAGACAATAAGGAGATTAGAGTAGAAGAAGTTGGGGTAGTTAGTGTAAAAGCATGTGATGGAAATGTTAAACAACTTCATAAAGTTCAATATGTGCCAGACCTTGCTCATAATCTCTTGAGTGTTGGGCAATTACTTTCAAGGAGATATTCAGTTCTATTTGAAGGTGATTGTTGTGTCATCAAAGGCAACCAAAATGGAGTACAAATTGTTAGAATACAATGTACAAAGAATTATATATTTCCCATTGATGTATTGGATATAGGAAATGCTAATGTTATCACTAGTGGTAAGAACCTTTCGGTGATGTGGTATGGATGCTTTCGTCATCTGAACTACAATAACTTAAAACAGGTAGAACTAAAACAAATGATGCATGGCCTGCTTACTATGAAGAAAGAAGCTCATTGTGAGATGTGTGATCTCACAAAGATGTGCAGAAGACCTTTTCCAACTGAGAGATCATGGAAAGCCAATCTATGGACCTATGAGCATTGAATCTCTAGGAGGTAGTAAGTATTTACTATTATGTGTGGATGATTATAGTAGCATGTGTTGGGTTTATTTTCTTAGAAGAAAAGCTGAAAATTTTGAACACTTCAAAGCCTTTCAAGGCTTTGTAAGAAGGAAGTCAGGTGACAAACTGAAGGTAATGCGCAATGATAGCAGTGAAGAGTTCATGATAAATGAATTCAAAGCTCATTGTGATCAGCTTGGCATCAAACAGGAGTTCACATCATCATACAAACCTTAGTAGAATGGTGTCATGGAGAGAAAAAACCGATCTATGATTGACAGGGCCATAGCTTACTTAGGAGTGGAGGGTTGCCAAATAGGTTTTGTGATGAAGCTTTATCCATTGATGTCTAACTTATCAACTTATCTCCAACTCAAGCTGTTACAGATAAAATTTGGTATGAGCTCTGCCAAGGTAGTAAGCCATCGGTAAGACATCTAAATGTATTTGGATTCATTGCATATACTTTGATTCCCTCACAAAAACACTCTAAATTGAGTGATAGGTTTGAGAAGTGTATATTTGTGGGCTATTGTGTTGATGCTAAAGCCTATAAGTTGTTCAATCTATTGACTATCAAGGTCATTGTAAGTAGAGATGTTTCTTTTCATGAAGAAGCACATTGGTCTTGGGAGACCAATTCAAGTAGAGTCCTGCTATTGTTGTAGGAGACCTGCAGATTAACTCAGAAGATAGTCATCAACAAGTTAACACTACTTCATCTGAGGAGTTAACCATCAACTCATAAATAGAGGCTGCTTTTTCTTCATGTTCCAGACTAGGTGCAACTTTTCAAACATTGAGATTGCACCCACAGAAAACTCACATCCTCATAAGATGAAGTCACTGATTGATATCTACAACACGTGCAATTTTGTGTTGAACGTCTCAGACCCTGTGAAGTATAAGGATGTAATTAAACACATGATTTGGCAAGAAGTAATGGATGAGGAGTTTCTTCATATATAGAACAATAACACTTGGGAGTCAATCAAACTTCCTCTCAACAAAGAAGCAGTTGGACTTAAATGGATCTACAAGACAAAATATAAACCAAATGGTGAAATTTTGAAACACAAAACCAGGTTGTTTGCAAAGGGCTACACCCAACAATTTGGTGTGGATTATGATGAGGTGTTTTCACCTGTTGCAAGGCCATAAATAGTGAGAATTATTTTTTCACTTGCAGCCCAGTTCAATTGGCTAGTTTTTTACTTTGATGTTAAATCAACTTTTGTGAATGGAGATATTCAAGAAGACACCTTTGTGGAACATTTATAAGTATATGAAGTGAAGAACAATGAAAACAAGGTGTATAAGCTAAAGAAGGCTTTATATGGGTTGAAGCAAGCTCCTAAAGCTTGGTATAGTCCATTTGACAAGCATTTTAAACAACTGAGCTTGACAAGGACCGAAAATGAACATACTCTTTACAAAAAGGTGAGTGTATATGGGAAAATTCTATTGTTATGTTTGTATGTTGATGATATTGTATACATGAGCTCATCCCATGAGTTAATAGAAGAATTTAGTACTAATATGATGTAGTCATTTGCTATAACTGATCTTGGATTACTTAGTTATTTCCTTGGTCTACAGGTGAAGCAAATGTCAGATAGTGTCTTAATCACCCAAAGGAGATATGTAAAAGGCCTGATACAGCATCTTAACATGGAGAATTGTAAAGTAGTGACTACACCAATGAGCACTGGTGACAATCTACAAGTTAATGATGAAACAAAGAAGGCGGAACCCAAAGCTTACAGGATTTTGCTTGCCAAACTAATGTATGTGATCCATTCCAAGCCAGACATTTGTTATTCTATTAGTTTTCTCTCTAGACTCCTATGCAATCCAAGCAAGAAACGCCTAGAAACAGCCAAGCTCATTATGAGATATTTGGCTGGTACAAAGAAATATAGTCTCTGGTATACTATAGATTCCAACACCAAGCTTGAAGGGTTCTCTGACATGATTAGGATGGTTGTTCAGTTGATCGAAAGAACACTACTGGCATGGTATTTCGGTTTGGATCCAATGCAATCACTTGGTGTTCTAAGAAACAAGACATAGTGCCTCTCTCCATAAATGAAGCTCTACTGCATGCCAAGGTGTATGGCTAAAGAGATTATTGTTTGATTTTTGAGTGAATGAAGGCCAAGCAACTATTATTTAGTGTGATAACCGGTCAACAATAACCATTACTAATGATAAGAGCCTAAATGTATGTCTTTTATATGTATAAATTATATACTATTCACTCATATTTGAATGAATCGATGCCCTTTTTGTAGTTTAATTGGTTATATTTGTGTTACATGCCTTAAAGAAGCCAAGGTGAGCTCAACAAAGCAATCTATGAAGAAATTAGCATCGAAAATAACTTTTTAGAGCGTCGAGCACTGTAACAAAACACCGTAGAAAAATACTATAGTATGGTATGGTAGCAAAAATATTGTAGCACTTAAACGCAGAATTTGGCAGAAATCCTGAGACCTATGCAGGCAACTATGTGCTCGTATGGCCATCTCGAAATCCTTTGAGTTACATCCTAGGGTAAATCAAATGGGGCTTTTGGAAGAGGAAACTTGGGCTTTTGGAGAAGGAACCCTAGGCTTAAAGGATCATCATCATCTCTGGCTAGAAATCACTCGTTGAGAAGGTTTTAGGAGTGGAAATCAAGAGGAGAAGCAAGTTTTGGCAAGACCTCTCATCATTTCCTTGAGTATATGCTTGTAGAGAACAAGGAAGCTACCCCTTTGGTGGCATGGGTGGAAGCATCCTACGGTTTGTTACTTCCCATTCATCACTTGAGGAAGTTTTATGTTGCTTTTTTTAGTTGTTTTTATTGTTTTGAGCATGTATTTTGTTAGCATGAACAACTAAATCCCAAGGTCACTGACACACCCCTTGCGAATTTGTACTGCAAGTGCAAGGGTTGTGAAAGTAATAAAGTACCCTAATGAGTGGGTAGTCGTATCCACAGGGCATAGTTCTTGGAATCACAAGAATTGTTATTTAATTATGGTGAAGATAATTCAAGAGTGGTGTGAATAATATCAATACAAATAGAAATAAAGAAAATAAGAAAGAGACGCAAGAGAATAATAGGATAGGCAATCGATAGAAGATGGGGCACCTGGACATTGCTTACCCTAGGACTATTGTTTCAAGTGCAAGAATAATCATTATATCTCCTAACTGATATTTAATGAGTCGTGCAAATCCTAAAATACACGGTCCTAAACCTAAGGTCAATAGAGACTAAGCCTCGCACTATGCCCCGGTGGAAAGGGATACTCTCGCCACCTCACACTGTGTGAGGTTGCATGAAGATCTAGGGATACAAAGTGATAAACCCTATTCCCTAATATAGATCTAACCTTTTGGTCCAGGCGAAAGACCCCTACTCACAATTAAGCCCAAACACTAAGGATTACTTCAACGCTTCACTTTGTTGCTTGCGCAACTAAGCCCCAGAGAGTTTGTCTCTTAGCACTTCACTCTATTATGACTGCAAAAAACTCTTCGAATGTGGAGGTAGGATAAATCACACGAAAGAGAAAAGGACATTCCACTACCTCTCGAGTCACCCTCTCAACCCTCTCCAACCTTGCTTTGCCTAACCCTCATGGTGTGTCACTCATCCACAAAGATTACCAAGATAGATTCTCAACCCTAGTGTCACTCTAAGGGAAAATCAATGCAACAAGAATTCAAGGTTAGAACTCAATTAAAACATCAATTAATGAAATATAATGAAAAGTCAATGAAATAAAATCATCCTAGGATTTACAAGTCCAAACACCCACTAGGGGTTTAGCTCTCCATGGAGCAAGATACAATCAATAATGAAATCGAATATAAAAGAATGTAATCCATAAGTAAAACCCCCTTGTAGTCTGTATCGATGGTCTTATGGAGTTGCCTCATCTTCTCCAAGGGTTTCCTCGTCAAGCCTAAGGCGCACCTCACCGAATCGAAGCTGATGAAAGCTCCCCCAATAACTATCTTCAAAAGGACCTCGATGTTGAGGGCCATAGAACCACTCTAAAGACCTAGCCAAAGCCTCTCCAAAGATGGGCAAAAGATAGGAAGAGAATAGGAAAAGAATCCCGCAAAATGTCTGAAATTGCGGCTTTTCTAAGGGCTGGAATCGGGCATCCACATGGCGTGTGGAATTTTGATAAGTGCTTGTGTGATAAGAATATGAAGTGTTATTTCCTTGTGTTTAGCGTTACTTTTCTCAGGTTTTAACGCTAATATGTGTGTATTTATGTTACTTTTGAGCAGGTAGGGTTGTGAGGCCGAATATGAGAGAAAGAAGCCAATGTGGGTTGTAATGCACCAATTTGGAGGAAATCTTGCTAAGGTTCAAACGCGAAGACATAGGTCGGGTTCAAGATGCGGGAATGTGTGCCAACCTCCTCGTATTTGAGTTAGCACAACTATTTGGAGGGTCACAAGAGCAGTCACATTCAAGCATTCTGACTTGTGCATATAGAACAAGATCTCCACCAACATGTCTGTTATTGAAGAAGCAAAGTGACCCATGACGTAAATGTGTGCCCGTTTGCGTTATCTCGATGAAAGCATGGATTTGGGAGTATTTTCCGGCCGGTACTGTAGCAAGAATACTGTACCAGCACTGTTCACAGTCGACCGAGAAAACAAAAAAATAGAGAATCCACACGGGCATGTGGAAATTCCACACAACCGTGTGAAAAATCCACGGGGGCGCCCATACGGGCGTGTAAAATCCCGATTCCAGCCCTTTAAAAGCGGATTTCAGCCCCGATTTTAGCATTCTTTTCTCCATTTTTACCCAACTTGAGAGAGGGTGGCTGTTAGGGTTTTGAGTGGTATTGGCTAGGGCTTTGTAGAGGTTCTACGGCTCCGACATCGTGCACCGTTTGGAAGAAGGTTAGTGGGAGAGCTTTCGTTGGCACCGATCCGGCGAGGTTTATCCTAGGCCGGACAAAGGGACCCTTGTGATGATTAGAGGACTCTCCACAAGACCATCTCCATGACTAACGAGGGGGTTTTCTATGGATGCTTTGTTTTTACATTCGATTTCATTGATTGCATCTAGCTCCATGGAGAGCTAAACCCCTAGTGGGTACTTTGGTATTTGTGAACCCTAGGATGTATTTATTTCATTGAATCTCTTTATTATGCTTTCAATTAATTGATGTTTATTGTGAGTTCCAATATTGTATGCTTGATTATATGAATACTCCCCTAGAGTGACACTAGGGTTGATAGTTCTTCTTCGTAACTCTTGTGAGTGAGTGACACACCATGAGAGTTAGACAAAGCTAGATTGGAGAGGGTTGAGAGGGTGAGTCGAGAGGTAGCGGAGCGTCCCTTTTCCCCTCCGGTGTGATCTATCCTACCTCCACATTCCAAGAGTTCTTTGCGGCCATAGTAGAGTGAATGTGCTAAGGGATGACCTTCTGCTGGGGCTTAGTTGCGAGTGTAACAGAGTGAAGCGTTGAAGTGATTTTAGCATCGAGGGCTTAATTGTGGCTAGGGATCTTTCACCTGGACCAAAGGGTTAGGTCTATACATAGGAATAGGATTTATCATTTGGAATCCCTAGAGCTCATTGCAATTCTATACGAGTGCGAGGTGTTGAGATTATTCGATTTCTCCTCCGAGACATGTATAGAGTTAGGCATGGTTGACCTTAGATTTGGGACTATGCAATTAATGATTTCTATGACTCACTATTGCATTAATTAAGAAGCATAATAGAGGTTTCTTGCACTTGAAATGATTGTCCTAGGCGGAACAATATCCGGGTACCCCATCTTTATCTATTGCCTTACCTTCTCCTTTACTTGTGCTCTCTTTCTTGTTGTTTTTACTTTTGAGAATTAAATCTTGTCACACATATCACTATTCATCTTCCACATTAGTTAAGAAACAACTTAAGTGTCTTTATTCCCAACTCTCTGTGGATACGATACCCACTCATCTGGTATTATTAGTTTGACACCTGTGCACTTGCGGTTTACACGCATATACGGACGTGCCAAGTTTTTGGCACCGTTGCCCGGGAGTATGCGTTTAGAGATACTTTGCACTTTGTTTTCTTAGTTATTCATTCATTCTATTTTATATCTTCTTTTCTATCATCGTTCTGATTTTGTTTTCTTTCTTTTGGTTACAGAAATGATTGAAATACCCGAGTTATTTGACTGTATCATAGGAATGGTTGAAAATGCAAAACAAAAGGGTCAATTGTTTGCAGCACAGGTTACACCATGTCGTTTCTTGCAAGAGACGTATAACATTTAATAGCCCATAGAAGAATCAGTTGAAGATTATATTGCCAGAATTCAAGAATGAAACTGTGAATTAGATAATGTATTAGATCAGTTTGAGAGATCGGCATTGGGATCAAGGAATGATCACTTAGAGGAAAGTCTAGAGAGGGTCCTAGGTATATTTGATTCATCTTATCATGAACAAAAGCAGGAACTTTTCTCTTTGGGTGTGTTGATGTCAGGCGGAGAGAGTTGTGGAATGGAAGCTTTGTTTGCCGTAGAAGACCACACCAAAACACATTTACAAGTAGAAGGAGGGGAGAATGATCGCGAACATGAAGAGAAAGATTTTGAGGAGACTGACAAATTGAAGGAGCGCAAGTTGAGCCCTTTGATTGATGAACCACCAGAACTTGAGCTTAAAACCTTGCCATCACATTTAGAGTATGCCTTACTGATTGAAGAATCTAAACTCCCAGTGATTGTAGCTTCAAACTTGTTGGAGGATCAAAAGGGAGGGCTTGTTAGCATGTTGAAAAGGCATACATCGGCTATTGCGTGGATGATCTCCGATATTAAGGGCATAAATCCATCATTCTGTACTCATAAAATCTTAATGGAAGATAATTACAAATCGGTGATTCAACCTCAGCGGAGGTTAAATCCGAACATGAAGGAAGTCATCAAGGCAGAGGTGGTGAAGCTCCTGGGATGCAGGAATGATCTACCCTATATCCGACAGTGCATGGGTGAGTCCAACTCAAGTGGTTCTGAAGAAAGGAGGAATAACAGTGGTGAGAAATGAAAAGAATGAATTGATCCCAACCAGGATGGTTACAGGATGGCGAGTTTGCATTGATTATAGAAGATTAAATGATGCCACTCGAAAAGATCATTTCCCATTACCATTTATCGATAAGATGCTGGAATGATTGGCAGGTCATCAATTCTATTGCTTCCTTGATGGCATGTCGGGATACTTTCAAATCCCCATAGCTCCAGAAGATCAAGAGAAGACCACATTTACTTGCCCTTACGACACTTTTGCTTATCGAAGAATGTCTTTTGGGTTGTGTAATGCACCAGCAACATTTCAGCGCTGTATAACGACCATTTTTTATGATCTTTTGGAAAATATTATGGAGGTGTTCACGGATGATTTTTCGGTATTTGGGGACTCTTTTGACATATGCTTGAAGAATTTGGAAAGAGTGCTAGTTAGGTGTGAAGAAACAAACCTCATCTTAAATTGGGTGAAATGTCATTTTATGGTCCAAGAAGGCATTGTCCTTGGACATAAGATTTCCCAAGCAAGTATGGAGGTGGATAGGGCAAAGATTGATGTCATTGAAAAGCTTCCTCCGCCTACAAATGTTAAAGGGATCCGCAGTTTCTTGGGGCATGCAGGGTTTTACAGAAGGTTTATCAAGGACTTTTTGAAGATCATGCAACCTTTAACCAAACTCCTAGAAAAAGATGCTCCTATTGATTTTGGGAATAACTGTTTGAGTGCATTCAATTTGTTGAAGGAGCGATTAGTGCAAGCACCAATTCTGACTATACCAGATTGGAATGAACCCTTTGAGCTCATGTGTGACGTAAGTGATTACGCTGTGGGAGCAGCTTTGGGACAAAGGAAAGACAAGCAGTTTCTACCAATTTATTATGCTAGCAATACTCTCACAACTGCCCAGGAGAATTATACAACCACCGAAAAGGAGTTGTTAGCAGTGGTGTTTGCTTTTGACAAGTTCAGGTCATACCTCATTTTATCTAGGGTTATAGTATTTACTGATCACTTGGCACTCCGTTATCTCATGAACAAGTCCAACGCAAAGCCAAGATTAATTCGCTGGATCTTATTGTTACATGAATTTGATATGGAAATAAAAGATAAAAAGGGAACCGAAAATGTGGTCACAGATCATCTTTCAAGATTAGAAGGTTGTGAGGGGCAAGAACCGGCAAGCAAGGAAATCAATGACTTCTTCCCTGAGGAACATCTGTATGCAGTACAGGAGTCAGAGTCAGAAGATACTCCATGGTTCACGGATTTTGCAAATTATTTATCAGGAAAGGTACTGAAGCAAGGCCTCAGTTTTCAACAAAAGAAAAAGTTTTTCAGTGACTTGAAGAACTATTTTTGGGATGATCCCTACTTATTCTGTATTTGTGCAGACCATGTGGTTCACAGATGTGTTTCTAGGAAGGAAGGTTGGAGCATTATTGCGCATTGTCATTTGGATCCTGTTGGAGGACATTATGCTTCGAGCAGAACTGCTTAAAAAGTTCTGGCCGCTGGTTTCTATTGGCCAACTTTATTCTAGGATGTTCATCAGTTTGTTCTTCGTTGTGATAGTTATCAGAGGGCTGGAAACCTATTGTGAAGGGATGAAATGCCTCAGAATCCGATGCAGTTCTGCGAGGTGTTCGATGTTTGGGGAATTGACTTCATGGGACCATTCCCGATGTCTAATGGTAATCAATATATTTTTGTAGCAGTTGACTACGTTTCTAAATGGGTGGAGGCTCAAGCTCTTCCAACTAATGATGCAAGAACTATGGTGAAATTTCTAAAGAGCCTCTTTACTCGATTTGGGACTCCACAAATCATCATTAGCGATCGAGGAACCCATTTTTGTAACACACAACTTGAGAAAGTGTTGAAGTGCTATGGAGTACATCATCGTCTTGCTACCCCCTATCACCCGCAAACGAGTGGACAAGTAGAAGTTACAAATAGGGAGCTCAAGAAGATTTTAACTAAGTCTGTGGAACAAGGGAAGCGAGATTGGTGTGAACGGTTAGATGACACACTTTGGGCTCATAGAACAGCGTACAAAACCCCGATAGGGACTACTCCCTATAATTTGGTGTATGGAAAATCCTGTCATTTACCTGTGGAGTTAGAGCATAAAGCATATTGGGCAATCAAATCTATGAATTTGGATTTGAGCAAGTCAGGGGAACAAAGAATGTTATATCTCAACGAACTAGATGACTAGCAAATCAAAGCATATGAGAATGCTAGGATTTATAAGGAAAGAATTCAGAAATGGCATGACAAGCATATCAAGAATCCGAAAGAGTTCAGAGTGGGTGATCAAGTGTTACTATTCAATTTTCATTTACGGTTATTCCCGGGAAAGCTGAAGTCTAGATGGTTTGGTCCTTATACAGTAACCGAAGTTTCACCTCATGGAGCTGTTGAGATCACTCATCAGGAGAAGGGTACACTTAAGGTGAATGGACACAGGCTGAAATCATACTTCAGAGGAGAGGTTGGTAATGATGACAAGGAAGTTCTTTTCCTTCATAAACCCCCGTGAGGTAAGACAAGGTACGCCAAACTAAGTGACGTTAAACAAGCGCTTCTTGGGAGGCAACAAAAGTGTTTGCTGTTTTTGTAGTTTAGTAGTCTAGTGTGTGCATTAATAAAGTGTTGAGTGTGGGTGTCTTGATTGTTATATTTCAACTGTGATTTTATCGTGGGTTTTCAAGTTTATTGTGTGTTTTCATGTGAATTTGGCGAAGTTTTGGTCATTTGAGCTATTTCTCATGCTTTTCACTAGTATAAATTGCATATTGGGGCAGGCTCTGAGTGTGTAAACATGTTCAAAAATTTTCTGCAGAGCTTGAAGAATTTTCTAAGGTATCTAGAGAAAACACACGGGCGTGTGGAATTAACACACGCCCATGGGTTTGTATTGTGAGCTCATCCAGAGAAGGCACAGGGGCATAGACTCACCCCTGTGAATGACCATGCAATCCTCGCACGCCCGTGGGTAATTTCCACATGGGCGTGTGAATTCCTATAGAGATTGGCAGATTTTCCCGAAAGCACACTGGGGCATGGACTCGCCCCTGTGGGCGACCTTGTGAAAATCGCACGGCCGTGGGTAATTTCCACACACCCGTGCGAATCTCTGCCGAGGAGATCTCTTCTCCCGAGAAGTCACAGGGACGTGCGCTTCCCCCTGTGAGTTGGGCTTGTGAATGCCCACGCCCATGCAGAATTTCCACATGGGCGTGAGGAACACTTAGTAATTTTTCTCGGATTGACAGAAAAGCCACAGGGGCGTGCGGCAACTCCTGTGGGTTGGGCACACGGGCGTGGGTATTTACCACATGCCCATGCGGCTGCATTTTGACAGTTAAGTGTTTTCCCGAGAGTGCACAATGGCGTGCGTCTGCCCCTGTGAATCTCTCAGTTGGAGGCACACGGGCGTGTAAAATTTCGCATGCCTGTGTGGTTTTTGAAGGTATTAGAGAGCTGTGTTTCCTCTTTATAAACCGTTTGAGCTTTACTCATTAACAAACCTCCGAACACTCAGGAAACATTCTTTGACCTTCCCCGACCTCCTACTGTCTATTTTGCATCGATTGTTTGAGCTTCGTGCCTCGTTTTTATGCTAAAATGACTGTGATGTGTTCTTAATGAGTTCTAGAATGGAGGAAGAGGTGTATTCATGGATTTTGCCACAAAGGGCCGTGCGGTTTTCATGCCCCGTGAATCCACACAGCCATGTGGAATTTCCACACGACCGTGTGGATTCCTGCATTACTAAGTTATGAATGAATTTGATCGATTCTTTTTCCAATACATGCAGGTATGGCTCCCAGATTGAAGAAAGCAACTAGTAAGCGTCCTGAACCAGAAAGCATGGAATTTACACTTCCCGAACATCAAGATCGATTTGAGTGACTAGCGAAGCTTAAGTTTAGTCAAACATGAATTACATATGTGAGCTCCCTTAGGGAGGTACAGTTAGCACATGACATGGATGATGAGGTTGAGGAGTTACTATCAGTGGGTAGTTGGCGTAAGCTATTGATTATTCTTGACCCTACTATCCGCCTACTCACATTAGAGGTGCTCGCATCATTTGAGTTTGACCGCTCTTATGCTCATTTTGATAACGTCGACGCCATTCAGTTCAGAGCTTTTGGGCAACATCACAGTATGAGCATCACACAGTTCTCCGTTAGGCTTGGTTTATTTGACAAGGGGTTTACTAAGACGGAGACGTATGAGGATCTACCAATTGACATTTCAGGAGGCTTAACCCCCCAGAAAGCATATAAATACTATGTGGTAAGGGATAATATGAACCAGGAGTGTCTAAGGCTTCATGCCTTTCTCGACCTAGTTATAGATATCTTCACGCCATCTTGAGTAGGTCAGTGAATGGTCGCGGCGATAGTGCAGGAGTCCTAAGCAAGCAGGAACTTCTATATTTATACTCTATGGTATGAAATGAGCCGATTCTTTTAGGACACATCTTAGCGGAGTATCTGACTCACCAAGGACAGTATTGTAGGCTTGGTGTCATTTTCGCGGGCCTATACATTACTAGACTCATTTTGGGGATGGGTTTACAAGACACAATCAGAGGGGCCGAGAAAACAATAGTACCAGCACCATTCGAGTTAGCAACAATGAGACTATGGGTATGATCAGGAAATATCTGGGTGGTGTTTATTTGCTGAATATGTCCCCACTAGAGCCTCTTGTATCTGGTAAAAATGCCGCAGAGGGGTCTCAACCAGCTTTAGAGTCACAGCTTGAGGGAAATCAGACAGAGGCGGCACCTCTGGTGACAGAGGACCCATCCCTTGTGCGCATGTCTTCACCATCTCGAGCCCAGGATCGCTTTAAGAGGCTCGAGAGTGCTGTGGGGATGATACAGACAGAGGTAGCAGAGGCCCGAGCAGAGATTGCCGATATTAGGGCTATGCAGGCCGCACAGTATACGGAGTTCATGGCACGTTTCAACACATTATAGTAGATCTTAGAGCGAGATGTCGGCTCATCATTTGTCCTGAGGCCGAGGACTCCTCAGGCCCCCTCAGTTTCTCCGGCACCTCCATCCCCTATTCTGGCACCAGATGACCCACCATATACTTCATCACCAGCAGCAACAGTAGCAGAGCCAGAGCGCGACATCAACACTTGATTTTATTTTCCTCGTCTTTTATTTCCGCATTTTATTTTGGAGTTGTATACTCAGAAAGGACTTTCCTTCTGAGTTTATTTCCGTTTTGTATCTCAAGTTGTATTCATTGTCTTATCTTTTATATACTCGAGTTATTTTTGTTTTTATTGAGCTTCACTGAACCCCCTCGTGTATGCGTGCAGATGGTCTTGTCATCATGGGAATTGAGACTTTGTCATGGGCACGGCCAAGGTGTTTCGGCACTTGGCCGTGTGAGTTTCAGAACCTATTGGAACAACACTCCCAAGAACTTAGCTCCATCAAATGCAACACTAGGAGTCAGGGGAGTATTGTTTTGAATGTTTCTCCCACATCTGAATCCAATTGATTTACATTATGAATAAGCTTGCATGTGTACATTGGGGACAATGTACAACTTAAGTGTGGGGGGGGGGGGAGTTTCATAGTGCACGCATCTCTTTTATAGTAGTTTTGATTGATATACGTGCTCACATAGCCAATGGTAGTTCACCTTAGTTGCACTGATTGTATTCTTGAGTTTAGGAAAAATTTTAACATTGAATGTTTTCATGCTCTAGTTTTTGCTTGAATTTTCTAGGAATTTTTACCCGATTGACACTTGTTGCACTACTCACTCTTTGAACTCTTTTGGAAACTCATGTTTGATGTATAAGGGACTAGTTTTAGTTGTTTCTTGTGTTAATTTAGAAAAAAATGAAAAAATGAAAAGAAAGAACAAAATAGTTTTGTTGTTTAGTTGTGTTTGTTGGGTGGAAAGAGCTACCACCTATGATGTATGAAGCTACTCTCATAAGTCGGATACTAGTTATGCCCTAATGAGAGAAAGAGCTATCTCATGGGATGTCTGAAAGCTACAATCCAGGTAGAAAGAGCTACCACCTTGAAAGTGTGGAAGCCACCTTAGCGGCCACTTTGGAAAGGGCTACCTTAGAGGATGTGTGAAGCTACTACCCTTTTTGAATTTTTGTTACCTTTTGTAGATAAATAAGTCCCTTATACGCAGAACTTTGAGGAGTATACTTTGGGTTGACTTGAGTGAGTTCACACACTTACACGATTTCGGGTTTGTTGTCTTTTTTGATCCAAGTTTTTAGCTATAGCATTGATTTTTCATATTTAGTGTTGAAATTTCCCGTACTTGTAGAATGCACTCTTTGTATGCTTTGGTGAACTTAAGGCCAAGCACATCCAATATTTCCTTCATCTATGCTTTAATGTTTTAATTTTTACTTGAGGACAAGCAAAAGCTTTAGTGTGGGGGAGTTTGATAAGTGCTTGTGCGATAAGAATACGAAGTGTTATTTCCTTGTGTTGAGCATTACTTTTCTCAGGTTTTAACGCTAATATGTGTGTGTTTATGTTACTTTCATGCAGGTAGGGTTGTGAGGCCGAATATGAGAGAAAGAAGCCAATGTGGGTCTTAATGCACCAATTTGAAGGAAATCTTGCTAAAAGGTTCAAACACGAAGACATAGGTTGGGTTCGAGATGCGGGAATGTGTGCCAACCTCCTCGTATTCGAGTTAGCACAACTATTTGGAGGGGTACAAGGGCAGTCACATTCAAGCATTCTGACTTGTGCATATAGAACAAGATCTCCACCAACATGTCCGTTATTGAAGAAGTAAAGCGATCCACGTTGTAAGCGTGTGCCCGTTTGCGTTACCTCAATGAAAGCATGGATTCGGGAGTATTTCGGGCCGGTACTGTAGTAGGATACTGTAGCAAGAATACTATACCAGCACTGTTCATAGCCGGCCGAGAAAAGAGGAAAACACAGAATCCACACAGGCGTGTGGAAATTCCACACGCCCGTGTGAAAAATCCATAGGGGCGCCCACACGGGCGTGTGAAATCCCGATTCCAGCCCTTTAAAAGCGGATTTCAGCCTCGATTTTAGCATTCTTTTCTCCATCTTTTCCCCAACTTGAGGGAGGACGGCGGCTAGGGTTTTGAGAGGTATTGGCTAGGGCTTTGGAGAGGTTCTACAGCTCCGACATCGCACGCCATTTGGAAGAAGGTTAGTGGGAGAGCTTTCGTCGGCACCGATCCGGCGAGGTCTATCCTAGGCCAGACAAAGGGATCCTTGTGACGAGTAGAGGACTCTCCACAAGACCATTGCCATGACTAACGAGGGGGTTTTCTATGGATGCTTTGTTTTTACATTCGATTTCATTGATTGTATCTAGCTCCATGTAGAGCTAAACCCCTAGTGGGTACTTGAGTATTTGTGAACCCTAGGATATATTTGTTTCATTGAATCTCTTTATTATGCTTTCAATTAATTGATGTTTATTGTGAGCTCCAATCTTGTATGCTTGATTGTATGAATATTCCCCTAGAGTGACTGGTGCGAGATCCGCAAGTGCACGGAGTCGTCAAGTAATACCTCTCGTGCGAGCACGAGAGGGTCGTATTCCCTGGGCCCAAGGATCTACCCTTACTTCCTCTTTGCGTATTGTCTAGCCGAAAGATTCGAAGGGTTTCTCTAATCTATTAATTAAAATGAAAGAACTACAAGTGGAATCTAAAATAAGGCAAGGGTATAAAATCAGGGGAAAGAAATGGTCACGGATGCGGATTCCCTAGGAGCTACTAAAGTGCAAAGGATGCTAAGAGTGTCATGCAATTGAGGGTTTGGACCTAGAGATTTCCTAAATTAGATCAACCCGATGGTCACGGTAATTGACCCCTAATCCGGTATAAGTATTGATACAGAATTTCTTCTGATCAAATCCTCATACGATTGCATTAACAAAGGGGGAAATCCCTAATTAGAGCTGGAACACGACTTGGTCTAGCCCTAATATTGGAGGGGTACAAAATACGTGATGGTCATGATGTATTCGTACATGAATCCCTTCCAAACTTGCTATGTCTAGTACAAGGGCGATGGTCACGCTACCAAGTACAACCTAGGAGTTGGTTTACAGAGTTCTCATGTAAGCAACACATCAAATGCACCAAGAATGAATCACAAACACACAACAATTGCAATAAACAAAACTAGATCATCCAAATACACAAGTTCACCACAAGGTTCACCGGCATCTGGTGACCTTGGGGTCTACTCGTCCATGCAAACAAATACAAATAATAGGTCCATGAAAAAAACTACAAATGGCATGAGAAAACTCCCTCAAACAATAGAAGTGAGATGACAAGCCAAGTGAGGTGGAAAGCTTCCACGGACGCCGCGATCGGGGCGGCTTCCCTTGTCGTCTACAAGTTCCCAAAGAAGAGATCGATGAAGATCTAGCCAAATCAAGCTTCTCCCTTTGATTCCCCTTCTCCAAAACGTGTGATCTTGCCTCCTCTGAACTGGTGGAAGACGGCTCCAAGAACTACCCCAAAAGCCTTCTCCAAAAATCTCCTCCTTTTGCCCTAAGAGATCAGTCCAAAATATATCCTGCCAGGTCCATACGGGCTCCATGCGGGTGCATGGAGCCCGTGAAGCTCACTGTCGTTTCGCCCAGAAAATATGTCGTTGCTACAGTACTAAGCTACATTAATTCTGCTATAGTACCGAGGGTTGTGAAATTCCAGCAAACCTCACGGGCACCCATGCGGGCGCATGGAGCTCGTGAAGCTCACAGCTGAATGCCCGCAGCATGAACAGTGATCCTGTTACAGTAACGCTACAGTGCTTGCTATAGTGCTAGAACCCCAAAAATGCCGTTTTTGGTGTCGAATTCATCCAATTTGCATTTTTGAGCTTCGTTCGGCTCTTTTAAGATATGCAACACCGAAATAACCAAATTATACTTAAACGGGCATCAATTCATTAAAATATACACAAATAATACAAGATCAATACATATAAAATACGTTCATTTAGGCGTTTATCAAACATCTCCACAACTAAGCGTTTGCTTGTCCCCAAGCAAACACACATGAAAGAATAGGGGTAAGAAGATAAACGGCTAAATGCACGACCTCAAGCTCAAATAGTAAAGAACCCCACAAGCTCAGATGAAATGAAATCAAGAAAATGAGTTGCACCGTAACCAACTCAGTAGAGGTAGTCATGAGTCCTCTAAAGTGCTTTCCTCGTGAGTGTGTGTAAATATTTCATCCCTTGCTCTCCCTATTCACACCACAATCAATGACAACCAGTGTTAGAAATGTTAAAGACGCCCTCAATAGCGAGTTAAGAGTCCTTCGGTCCACAGTCAACACTTCAATTTCTAAGTGAATGCATGAAAGAGTTCAAGAGAATACACACTTTTTTTCTTTCTTTTTTTTTCTTTTTTTTTTTTCGAGTCCGCCTAACGTAGATTGCACAAAATATCTTATAATCTTTTAGAAGGATGCACATGCTGATTAGGCACAAGAGCCACCCAACCTACTTGATTATAGTCTACATAGACGCATTCATGCTAAATTAGCAGAGGAATACTGACATAGACTCATTTTTTCATTTTTCAATTTTTTTTTTTTTACATGTCTCCTGAGCACTTTCATGCAAAACTTCACTTAGAAATAAAGTAAAATGAATAAAAGAACCAAAAGCTCTTAAAAGACCATTGAGGTATGAATTTACCACTCTAACAACTTAAATCAAAGCAGTGGGTTAGCTGGGGCAAACAAGGTAGAAGTTCTGTGTCAAGTTGTGAAGAAAGCACTAGAGAGAAGACATGACTTCCTTAAAGCACAAATAACACTACAGCTCATTACTATCATTCATTCAAGCCAGGAGGTTCTTAACAATAAATCATAGCTATCACCGGTAAAGTAAGCGTGCAAATAACCCATCCCCACACCTAGAATCGTACATTGCCCTCAATGTACATTAATCAACAGAACATGATGTAAAATCCATAATAACTAAATGAAGCATGAAAAGGAAGGGTAAAGAGACTGCCCCAATGGGTTCATGAAGATTGTTCAGTGAAAGCATAGTCAGTGGGCAACAAAGCCAGCAAAGAGCAAAGGAGGTGGGGCACAATCCGTGAGAAGTCCTGCAAGAATAAGTAAGGCGATCATGACACGTAAGAAAATCAAGGGGAAGGAAAACATGCATAATAGTCAACATAAAAGTAAAACAAGCCTAGCAGGGAGTGAACCCATGCTAACAAAAGAAGTTCAACTAGCAAGCCACAAAACAATGCAAAATACAAAACATAAACTCAAGTCCATGAAAGTCTTGCTCCTAGGCCGGGTGGTGTCCGTCAGTAGGTGCAGTAGGTGCTAATGATGTGGTAGTCCCTGAGGTGGTGCCGGAGGATGAAGAAGACCCACGCACAAAAGAGAGAACTTCACGCATATCCCTTGCCAACTGTCTAAGTATCTCAGTATTCTCTTGATGTCCTTGACGAAGGGAACGAATCTCGCTCTGAATCTCCTGAAGGCGAAGCTCAACTGAAGGTGGTGCATTGTCTAGCTCAGAATCAGACTGTGGTGGAGAATCAGTGATGCGCTCACCTGTGGCTGAGTACCGGATAACGGCATATGTGTCACCGTGCTTCTCCACCATCCCCATAGAAAACATAGTAGCCATCCCTAAGGGTGAAAATCCACCAACAATGTGCATGTCCCGGGTGTGCTCAAGTAAACCCATTCCTCGAATCATACGTGTAATATACGGCCCAGCAAAAATAGATCCAAGGCGTGTGTAAGTTCCCCCACTGCTATCACCCCGGCCGCCAATACCTCGACTTAAGAGTGCATGAACATATCGATGCGCGGGATTGTGAAGACGAGATGCCTTCCTTGACTCATTCGTACGGTGGCCAGAGATAATATTCCATAACCGTGTGTGTGTCATGGTGGCCAGAAAATCTGTAGGAAGACAATGACATGCGGGTGTGTTCACAAATCCCTCATCATACAAGCCCAAGAAACTACCCAGTTGTGTGTCACTAATGGTGTGCATTGTCCCAAAGGCTTGGAAACTTATTCCGGACGGTCTTATTAAGTCTATTGTGCTTAGGACCTCCAAGGTGAGTTCACGGTAAGCCGGATCATTAATTGAGAAAATTCGGTCCCAACCATCATGATTGATTAATTCTTCCACGGCCTCGGCCAAACCTAGAACTTCGAGGTTACTGCGATCAATTGTCCAGATAATACCAAAGGGCTTAGACTTCAAGAGGTTGTAGCGTGCCCTATGTTGCGGCGAGGCTAAGGATGGCGCTCTACTAGGTGCCGCATCATGTCTAGGACGCTTTGATAAAACACGCTTGACCGGCATTCCTAAACAACTAAAAAAACACAAGATCAAACCACGATTTTCTTGAATATAATCATAGGGGGTATCCATATCATCATATGATGAAGAAAAAATTGAGTGCACAACATTTTCAATGTGAAGAAGGAAAAATTCAGCCATTGCCACAGTAACTCGTGAAAAAAATTTTGCAAGAGTTTTTCCTAGACATGGAGCTTCCCAAAATTTACAAATGAAGGAAAAACTTGAAGAATTAAGCATACACCACATCACAACAACAAAATATGTCATACAAGCTTCAAAAATAAAATAAGAACACAACAAAACCCAAGTTTGTGACAAAACCTTAAATTAGGGCTTGAAAGCTTGGAATGAAGGGATCCGGCGAAAAAGATGGTAAAACTCTGATTAAATTCCAAGGTTGAGTTTGCAAGATGAAGGAGAGGGGATTAGAGAAGAAAAAACCAAGCAAAATGGTGGAGAAATGAGGTAGAGTGAAAGAGAAATGGGAGAAAACTAAGATGAGATGATGGAGGTTGGAGTAGAGAGAGAAAGGGGAAGAACACCCCATTTTATGATTTTAATCTCCCAATTGATGATTTTAATCTCCCAAACTTCCCGAGATCAAAATCCTCGAACCCTCTATACTCATCTTCCGTGGAGCTACCACTATCCATGCACTTTTCCATAACGTGAATCTCACATCGGGATGACCCTGAGTCACTTCCCCCCATAAGATCTATTTTCTCTTCATCTTGCTGAACTAGTACACCAGAGTTATCGGACTTGATCCTTTCCTCATCCCCGATGGGGATGGAGGGGAGGACAAGTGGAGTAAGCTCAACTAGTGGCAACACATTGTTGGTCTTCATATAATGTGTGAATAGGTTATGCACGTCATGTTCTTCCAAGGGTACAGTTCTAGCCACATTGTAATGCTCAGACCGTCTGCAACTATCAAGAATGTGTGTACTCATCATTCCCTCCAGTTCAAATGCCGCTAGATATTCAAATAGGGAATTCGAGTATGGGATCTATAGACAGGAAGCGCCACCCCAACCGCTAGCTGTAGCCATGATTATAGTGGATAATGAATAACCAAGAAATGTTGAGCAAAAAAAAAAAAGAAATATTTAAAGCAGAGAATAATTTCAAATGAATGGAAATGAATATACAAAAATAAAAAAATAAAAAGAAACAAATGTGCAAAATGAAGGAAACAATGGCTAAATCAATAAACTCTAAGTTTTCCGAGTATTCCTTGTGGATCCCCGGCAACGGCGCCAAAAACTTGGTGTGAGATCCGCAAGTGCACGGAGTCGTCAAGTAATACCTCTCGTGCGAGCACGAGAGGGTCGTATTCCCTGGGCCCAAGGATCTACCCTTACTTCCTCTTTGCGTATTGTCTAGCCGAAAGATTCGAAGGGTTTCTCTAATCTATTAATTAAAATGAAAGAACTACAAGTGGAGTCTAAAATAAGGCAAGCGTATAAAATCAGGGGAAAGAAATGGTCACGGATGCGGATTCCCTAGGAGCTACTAAAGTGCAAAGGATGCTAAGAGTGTCATGCAATTGAGGGTTTGGACCTAAAGATCTCCAAAATTAGATCAACCCGATGGTCACGGTAATTGACCCCTAATCCAGTATAAGTATTGATACGGAATTTCTTCCGATCAAATCCTCATACGATTGCATTAACAAAGGGGGAAATCCCTAATTAGAGCCGGAACACGACTTGGTCTAGCCCTAATGTTGCAGGGGTACAAAATACCCGATGGTCACGGCGTATTCGTACATGAATCCCTTCCAAACTTGGTGTGTCTAGTACAAGGGCGATGGTCACGCTACCAAGTACAACCTAGGAGTTGGTTTACAGAGTTCTCATGTAAGCAACACATCAAATGCACCAAGAATGAATCACAAACACACAACAATTGCAATAAACAAAACTAGATCATCCAAATACACAAGTTCACCACAAGGTTTACCGGCATCCGGTGACCTTGGGGTCTACTCGTCCATGCAAACAAATTCAAATAATAGGTCCATGAAAACAACTACAAATGGCATGAGAAAACTCCCTCAAACAATAGAAGTGAGATGACAAGCCAAGTGAGGTGGAAAGCTTCCACGGACACCGCGATCGGGGCGGCTTCCCTTGTCGTCTACAAGTTCCCAAAGAAGAGATCGATGAAGATCTAGCCAAATCAAGCTTCTCCCTTTGATTCCCCTTTTCCAAAACGTGTGATCTTGCCTCCTCTGAACTGGTGGAAGTCGGCTCCAAGAACTCCCCCAAAAGCCTTCTCCAAAAACCCCCTCCTTTTGCCCTAAGGGATTAGTCAAAAATATATCCCTTCAGATCCATACGGGCTCCATGCGGGCGCATGGAGCCCGTGAAGCTCACTGCCGTTTCGCCCAGAAAATATGTCGGTGCTACAGTACTTAGCTATAGTAGTTCCGCTACAGTACCGAAGGGTTGTGAAATTCCAGCAAACCTCACGGGCACCCATGCGGGCGCATGGAGCCCGTGAAGCTCACAGTCGAATGCCCTCAGCATGAACAGTGATCCTTCTACAGTGCTGGAACCCCAAAAATGCCGTTTTTGGTGTCGAATTCATCCAATTTGCATTTTTGAGCTTCGTTCGGCTCTTTTAAGATCTGCAACACCGAAATAACCAAATTATACTTAAATGGGCATCAATTCATTAATATATACACAAATAATACAAGATCAATACATATAAAATAAGTTCATTTAGGCGTTTATCAGTGACACTAGGGTTGAGAGTTCTTCTTGATAACTCTTGTGAGTGAGTGACACACCATGAGAGTTAGACCAAGCTAGATTGGAGAGAGTTGAGAGGGTGAGTCGAGAGATAACAGAGCGTTCCCTTTCTCCTCCGGTGTGATCTATCCTACCTCCACGTTCCAAGAGTTCTTTGCGGCCATAGTAGAATGAATGGGCTAAGGGATGACCTTCCGCTGGGGCTTAGTTGCGAGTGCAATGGAGTGAAGCGTTGAAGTGATTTTAGCATCTAGGGCTTAATTGTGGCTATGGATCTTTCACCTGGACCAAAGGGTTAGGTCTATACATAGGAATAGGGTTTATCATTTGGAATCCCTAGAGCTCATTGCAATTCTATACGAGTGCGAGGTGTTGAGATTATTCGATTTCTCCTCAGGGACATGTATAAAGTTAGGCATGGTTGACATTAGATTTGGGACTATGCAATTAATGATTTCCATGACTCACTATTGTATTAATTAGGAAGCATAATAGAGGTTTCTTGCACTTAAACGATTGTCCTAGGCGGAGCAATATCCGGGTACCCCATTTTTATCGATTGCCTTACTTTCTCCTTTACTTGTGCTCTCTTTCTTGTTGTTTTTACTTTTGAGAATTGAATCTTGTCACACATATCACTATTCATCTTCCACATTAGTTAAGAAACAACTTAAACGTCTTTATTCCCTACTCTATATGGATACGATACCTAGTCATCTGGTATTATTACTTCGACACCCGTGCACTTGCGGTTTACACGCTTATATGGACGTGTCAAATTTCCACACGCCCATGTGAATTTCTAGAAGGTGATTTCCTGCGAGCTGTGAATAATAACTGCTATAGTGATTTTACTACAGTGATTTTCTACACTAAGCTGCTATGGTACTTCGCCAAAACACTCCTGAATCCACACTTTTCATCGAGGCTACATGAATGGGCACACATCCATGCGGTAGATCGTGTTGCGTCTTAAATGAAATCACATTGACGAAGATCTTCTTAGTATTACACAAGTCGGAACACATGAGTATGACTGCCTTTGTGCCTTTCCAATTTGTATATTCTCTTGAACACAATGGAGGTTGGTACACACCCAAATGTCTTTGAGCACAACTTGTGTCATCATGTTTATTCAATCCAAGAACTTCATCAAAAATTGCATCCACGATCTACGTTCAATTCCTTTCTTCCACACTTGTCTCCACAACCCTAAATGCACAAAAGAACATAAATACACATGCATAAGCAATAAAATCTGATAAAAGTAATGCTCAATGTAAGAAAAGAATACATCGTATTACTAATACACAAGCACTTATCAAACTCCCCTACACGTAAGCTTTTGCTTGTCCTCAAGCAAAAATATAATATTAGAGCATATAAGAAGGAAAATTGAAAGTACTTGGCATTAGGTTCACCAAAAGCATGCAAAGGAAACTTTCAAAACCAAGTAGAAAAAATCAATGCTCTAGCTAAAAACTTGAATAAAAAAGGACAACAACCCGATATCATGTAACTGTGTGTAAACTCACTCAAGTCAACCCAACATATACTCCTCAAAGCTCTAAGTGAGAGGGACTTATTTATGTACAAAAAGGGAAGAGAAGGTAGTAGCTTCACACATCCTCTAAGGTTGCCCTTTCCTAAGAGGCCGCTTAGGTTGCTTTCACAATTTCGAGGTGGTAACTCTTTCTACCGGGGTAGTAGCTTTCACTCATCCCATGAGATAGCTCTTTCTCTCATTAGGGCATAGCCAGTATCCGACTTATGAGAGTAGTTTCATATTTCATAGGTGGTAGCTATTTCCACCCCCAATGCACAAACAAAACAAACATGCTAATTTTGTCAGAGACATTAAAACAAAAAACAAACTAAAATAGTCCCTTAAATGTTGAACTTGAGTTTCCACAAGGTTTATTGAGTGAGTAGTGCAACAAGTGTCAATCGGGCAAAAATTCCTAAAAAAAACTCAAGTAAAAACTATAGCATGACAGCATTCAATGTTAAAAATTCTCCTAAACTTAAGAATATGAATATTGCAACTAAAGTGAACTGCCATTGGCTACATGAGCATGCACAATGAAAGCATAAGTATAGAACATGTGTAATGTGAACTCTCCCCTCCCCCCCCCACACACACACACACACTTAAGAAGTACATTGCCCTCAATGTACGCCTGCATGCACAATAAAATATAAAGCAATCAAAACATGTGTGGAGATAAGCATTTGAAATAATACTCCCTTGACCTCCTAATGGTATATTTGATGGAGCTAATTTCATTGATAGTTGAGTTCCAATGGGTTGTGGAGCACACACGGCCATGTGAACATCAAATTGACCATGCCCATGACTATTCCTCAAATTCCAGACTCACAAGACCATCTGCATGTATACACAAGGGGGTTCAGTGAAGCTAAAAAAAACAAAATAAACTCGAGTCTATAAAGATATAGAAATGAAATACTACTCAAAACAACTGAAAGTAAAAGATAAACTCAGAAGGAAGATCCTTTCTGAGTAATACAAGTCCAAAATAAGTGCTAAAATAAAATATGAAAAACATAAAGAAAAGTTAAATAAGGTAAAAGACTGGTGTCTTGATGTGCTATCTCTACTACTGCTGCTGCTACTGATAATGATGATGATGGTGCTGCTGGTGGTGGTGATTGACACACTTCTTGCATGTGACTCACAAGTACACAGGTTTGTCAAAGTAATAATGCCCCAGTGAGTGGGTAGTCGAATCCACAGGGAATAGTGATCAGAAACACAAAGATTGATACTTGACTAAAGTGAAGATGAATCGATAGTGGTGTGAATAAAATCAATATGAAAAGGAATAAAGAAAATAAGAAAGAGAGGCGCAATAATATGAGAGGAAAGACAATCGATACAAAGTGGGGCACTCAGACATTGCTACCCCTAGGATTATTTCTTCAAGTACAAGGCCAACTATTACATCTCCTATAAATGATGTTTAATGAGTCGTGGAAATCCTAAAATACACGGTCCCAAACCTAAGGTCAACCGTGACTAACTCTACACTATGCCCCGGTGGAGAAATCAATCAGTCTCAACACCTCACACTATGAACAGTTGCAAGAAGCTCTAGGGATTCCAAGTGATAAATCCTATTCCCTAATATAGGTCAAACCTTTCGGTCCAAGCGAAAGACCCCTAGTCACAATTAAGCCTCAGCACTAAGTATTATTTCAACGCTTCACTCTATTGCTCCCGCAACTAAGCCCCAGTGGACTTCCTCTCTTAGCACTTCACTCTATTGTGACCACAAAGAACTCTTGGAAAACGGAGGTAGGATTAATCACAACGAAGAGGAAAGGAGACTCTCCGCTACCTCTCGACTTATCCTCTCGACCCTCTCCAATCTTGCTTTGTATAACCCTCATGGTGTGTCCCTCACTCACAAGGACTACCAATGTAGACTCTCAACCCTAATGTCACTCTAAGGGAGAAATCATTCAACAAGCAATCAAGATTGGAACTCAATTAAAACATCAATTAAGGAAAGCAAAATAGAAGGTCAATGAAACAATAACATCTTAGAATTTACAAGTCCAAGTACCCACTAGGGGTTTAACTCTCCATAGAGCAAGATACAATCAATAATGAAATCAAAAGGAAAAACATGCAATCCATGAGTAAAACCCCCTTGGTATTCATGTTGATGGTCTTGTGGAGTAGCCTCGTCCTCTTCAAAGGTTCCCTCGTCAAGCCTAGGGCACACCTCGCCGGATCGGTGATGATGAAAGCTCCCCCAATAACTCTCTTCCAAAGGAACGCGGTGTCGATGGCCATGGAAACCTCCAGAAACCTTGCCAAAACCCCTCTAAACCCTAACCGCAGGCCTCTCCAAATTTAGGGAAATGATGGAGAAAAGATAGAAAAGAGACTTCTCAAATCAGGCTGAATCATAGCTTTATATAGGGCTGGAATCGGGAATCCACACTGGCGTGTGGAATTTCCACACGCCCATGTGAATCTGCAGAACTTAGTTTTTCAGCGGCCTATGAACAGTAACTGCTACAATAAATTTCTATAGTGATTTTATTACAGTACCTGCTACAGTACTCCGCCAAAAAAATACTCTCGAATCCACACTTTTCATTGAGGCATAATAAGCGGACACACGTCTATGCCATAGATTGCGTCGTTACTTCAATAGGGGGTAGCATTGACAAAGATCTTGCTAGCCTTGCACAAGTCAGAACACATGAGTGTGACTGCCTTTGTGACCCTACAATTTACATATTCCATTGATTATAATGGAGGTTGGCACACACTCATATGTCTTTGAGCACAACTTG
The DNA here is from genome assembly GCF_009730915.1 of Dioscorea cayenensis subsp. rotundata. Classification (NCBI taxonomy): domain Eukaryota; kingdom Viridiplantae; phylum Streptophyta; class Magnoliopsida; order Dioscoreales; family Dioscoreaceae; genus Dioscorea; species Dioscorea cayenensis. The sequence continues at coordinate 7,228,498 of NC_052488.1, read as the reverse complement.
TGTCTTCTCGTGTGTTCACTTCAAGATTCCATCAGCAAAAATGCATTCGCAATCTTCTTTGGCTTCTTTCTTCTACATTTGACTCCACAACCCTACATACACAAAAGAAAACAAAAACACATGTATTAGCGATAAAATCTGAGAAAAGAAATGCTCATCATAAGAAAAGAATACTTCGTATTACTAATACACAAGAACTTATCAAATGCCCCCACACTTAAGCTTTTGTTTGTCCTCGAGTAAAAATAAAACATTGAAGTATAGAAGAAGAAAATATTGAAAGTCCTTGGCCTTAGGTTCACCAAAGCATGCAAGGGAAGTATTCTACAAGTAAGGAAATTTTCAACACCAAATATGAAGCATCAATGTTCTAACTAAAAACTCGAATAAAAAAGGACAACAACCCGAAATCATGTAAGTGTGTGTAAACTCACTCATGTCGACCCAACTTATACTCATCAAAGTTCTAGGTATAAGGGACTTATTTATCTACAAACAACATAAAATAAAGATATGGTAGTAGCTTCACACATCCTCTAAGGTCGCCCTTTCCAAAGCGGCCGCTAAGGTGACTTTCACACTTTCGAGGTGGTAGCTCTTTCTACCGGGGTAGTAGCTTTCACTCGTCCTATGAGATAGCTCTTTCTCTCATTAGGGCATAACTAGTATCTGACTTATGAGAGTAGCTTCATACTTCATAGGTGGTAGCTCTTTCTATCCCAAATGCACAACTAAAACAAGTATTTTTTTTTCTTTTCATTTTTTAGCAAAATTAACACAAGAAATCAAACTAACTATTTCCTTAAACATCGAACTTGAATTACCAAAAGGGTTTAATGAGCGAGTAATGCAACAATTGCCAATCGGGCAAAAATACCTAGAAATTCAAGTAAAAACTAGAGCATGAGAACATTCAATGTTAAAAATTCCCCTAAACTTAAGAATACAATCATTACAACTAAGGCGAACGGCCATTGGCTACGTTAGCATGTATTTCAGTCAAAACTTATGTAATGAACATGTGTAATGTGAACTCCCCATCCCCCCACAGTTAAGATGTACATTGCCCTCAATGTATGCAGGCAAGTACAATATGATATTAATCAATCAAAAGCATATGTGGAAGTGGGTAATTGAAACAATACTCCCCTGAACTCGGAATGGTACATTTGATAGAGCTATATTAATTGAGAGTTAAGTCCCAATGGGTTGTGGAACACACACAGCCATAAGACAGTGTCCATGACTAGTTCTTAAATTTCATACTCACAAGACCAACTACATGTATACACAAGGGGGTTCAGTGAAGCTCAACAAAAACAAAATCAACACGAGTATATAAAGATATGAAATACAATTCGAAACAAAAATAAATGATAAACTTAGAAGGAAGATCCTTTCTAAGTGATACAAGTCCAAACTAAAATACAGAAATGAAATACGAAAAATAAGAAACTAAAAGAAAAGGAAAGACGCATCAAGTGTCAGTGTCTGGCTCGGTCGCCTCTGCTGCTGCTAGTGGTGACGATGAAATAGGTGGATCGACTGGTACCTGAACTGGTGATGGTGGTGCTGGAAATGCATGAGGAGTCCTGGGTCCCAAAATGAATGATGAGGCGGCATCTCGCTCGATGATTGATTAATCACCCGCAAGTGTACGAGGTCGCCAAGTAATACCTTGTGCAAAAGCCCAAGGATCATATTCCACGGGGCCAAGGAGCTCCTATTACTCCTCCATCACTCACTTTCCAACCTTACAACTCAAGCATGGTATACTACTCTAATACGAGCAAGAATGTAAATAAAACATAGTTATAGTAATTCCAAGGCAAGCAAGAAAATCACAAGAGCAATGATGCTAAGAATAGGCCTAGGGATGAGGATTCCCAAGTGGGGTCATCATGATATAAGGATGCATAAAAATAAATGACAAGGGTGATTTAGACCGATGGACCTCAAAATTAGTTCAACCGCAATTTCTTGGCGGCTAAACCCTAATCCCGTACAAATGATGACAAGGATCTCTCCTTAATCATATTCCTATGATTGCAATGAGTACAAGGAGATCACACGATAAGGATGCAATTAACCTAAGTTTATCCTCATGGTTCAGAGGGGCTACCTACATCCAATTTCTCGGCATGTTGGTCAAAGATTATCCCTTTTAGTTCATTAACAATCTAGTACACGCGAGTAGGTCACATCTACGTATACAACCCTAACAAGAACTAAAGATTTCTCCACATAATAGTTCTAGGCATGAAACACAATGAACCAAACCATAAATCACACCAATACACTCCAAATGTAAATGTAGCATCCAAAATACATGATGAACCCCGCAAGGTTCACCTACATCCGGTGGCCTTGGGGGTCTAGTGTGCCATCATAAAAACAAGCATATTAATCTCAACAAAAACAAGAAGTAAATGCATAAATGACACTCCTTAGTCCGAATGATGATGAAGAAGGAAAAATGCCGGCCGAATGACGCTTCCTCAAACCCAAGGAAAGCCGAATACTCCTTCTCCTTTGATGATGAAGCTTTCCCCTTGAGATCTAGCTCTTGATCTTCCCAAGCCTCAAGCCAAAACACTCTTCAAAATAATCTCTTTCTTTCTCCTCTTTTTCCCAAGTGCTGGCTGCCAAGGATCCTCCCAGTCTCTCCTCCAAATCCTTCTCTATATATCACTCATCCTCCCTCCAAAATGGCCTCCATCCCTAGTGGTATACCACTCTCTATGAATTCAATCCCGGGTGGCATACTCCTCTCTATGAGGACCTCATTCAGGTGGTATATTGGCTCCATGAGGTCCTCATATAGCTCCTCATTGACACTGTTTGGGGTATGCAAACTCCACAAATGCACTCAGAATAGTATCTATACTGGCTTAATGAGCACCTCATTGAGCCAGTATGCCTTCAAGCAAAACTTGTTCTCTTCATTGCCTACAGTAATCATCCCGGGCTATATACCAGGCAGCATTGAGGCTGTATGCTGTGATTAGATTCCTGACTCGAAAACCCACCAGGTGCTACAGTGGAAGCTACAGTGTCTTACTACATTGTTGACCCTACAGTGATCCAACTATAGTACTTTGCTACAGTGAATACGATACAGTACCATGACCGAGTTTTCTTCTCTTTTTCGCCCAAATCATATCTTCGTGTCCTCCATGGCGTTTCTGTGCCCTACAAAACAAATAACACACGATTAAGCATAAAACGGGCATCAATTCTTATACAAATAAATGCTATACGTAACACATACATATACTAAAATACGTACATTTAGACACATCAAATATCCCCACACCTAAGCATTTGCTTGTGCCCAAGCAAACACATCATGAAAAACAAAGATAATGATAAGAGGCTAAATGTATTACCTCCGGCTCAAATAAATACAAGACTCTACAAGCATTGGAAAATGATAAAAAATAATGAGTTACAAACATTAAGTACAACAAAAAGATCTTGTCTCACCTCCTATATGTCTGTGCCATGTGTGTGAACCTTGTATTTCATCTGCCCTGACCTGGTCCAGCCTACTGACTTCAATCAGTACAGCTCTAGATGCTAATCACACCACATGCAAGAGTACTCAGTCTTAAAATGCTAAGTGCTACTCCAATGAACAAGAAAGATCCTTCTAAGTCTTGAACTCGAACTAACTCCCTTTTTTTTTCCAAAGCCTCTAGTAGGTAGCCAAAAAGATCACTGGGGTTTTTATTTTCATTTCATTTCATTTTTTTTCTTTTTCAAGTCCGACTAACATAGACTGCACCAAAAATCTTTCTGGAGGGTGCACATGCTGATTAGGCACAAGAGCCACGCAACTACTTGATTACAGTCTACATAGACGCATTCATGCTTCATTAGCAGAGGAATACTGACATAAACTCATTTTTCTCTTTTCATTCATTCTTTTTTTTTTCATTTTCTTTTTCACATTCATCCTAGATCATGTCTTCAGACTACTCTACATGCCACAAAATTAGGGCTAGCTCAACAAGACTCAGAAGTTCTTAAGAGTTCATTGAATGAAGGAACTTAGTACTCTAAGACCAGATACTCGAAGATGTGTGTTAAGCAATCAAGAGAGATAAAGTAGTCATATTGTCTATTCCCAGGGCATCAACAAAAGATTCAGTGCACAAGACAATACTAGAGGTGAAACAAGATTCAATAAAGCACACAAAGCATGTAACTCACATCATTCATTAAACCAAGGTAGAAGAGTCTTATAAGAATGAATAAGACATCATGGGTACGCTAGCATGTAAATAATGACCCTAACACATACAATATACCCATCCCCCGCCTAGTGTTGTACAATGTCCCCAATGTACACTAATCATGAAAAACATAATAATATGTGCAATGAAAATAATGGAGGAGGGTGGAACGAACTTCCCCGGTTAAATCTTGTGCACAGGGCGAGATGTGACTCGAATAAAAGGTGTTGCAAGCTTTTCATGTCGGGTCCGGCTTCCATGGGATGTGGAGAGGCTCACCAAGCTCCCTTAATGCCCTGCATGGCATAAAGGAGCATCATCATTCCAAACAAAAATTAATATTGCAAAAATAAATAATAGGGAGTAGTCAAAACACAACAATATTAGATGAAGAGTAGCAAAGTTCTACACAAGGTTGGTAGGGCATCCCCTTCCCAACTTATTACAACCAAACAAATACACTTGCATCAAAAGTAAAGCAAAGTTCTACACAAGGTTGGTAGGGCATCTTGCTACAGTGTTGATGCTACAGTACCACTACTGCAGCACTCCAGCTACAGTACTTTGCTACAGTCAATACAATATAGTACCATGACCTAGTTTTCTTCTCTTTTTCGCCCAAATCATATCTTCATGTCCTACATGGCGTTTCCGTGCCCTACAAAACAAATAACACACGATTAAGCATAAAACGGGCATCAATTCTTATACAAATACATGCTATATGCAACACATACATATATGAAAATACATACATTTAGACACTTATCAATGATCTGCTGCAAGATATTGAGACACGCCATGACCTCCGTGTGGTGCGTGGCCTGTATCACGCGAACCATGGCAATCTCAGTCTGGAGCACCCCTACAGCACTCTTGAGCATCTCAAAATGATCATAGGCTCGAGATGGGGAGAACATGCGCACTGGTGGTGGCTCTTGTGCTGGAGGAGGTCCCTCAGTCTCCATCTGCTCGGGCTGAGGCTCAGAAATCGGCTGAGACCCCTCTGTTGTAACTCCCTCAGCCTCAAATGGCTCTGGTGGGGGCATGTTCAACACATACACCCTGTCTCTATACCTGTGGATCATACCCATTAGTCGCATGGCCTATAGGCCGAGGGGTGCAGGTATGATCGTCTTCTCGGCCCCTCTGATGGCGTACAGTAGACTCATCCCGATGATGAGTCTAGTAATGTACGGTCTTGAGAAAATAACTCCAATCCTGGCGTACTGCCCCTAGTGCCTCAGATACTCAACCATAATGTGCCCCAGATGGATCGGTTGACTCTATACCATGGAGTACAGGTATAATAGCTCCTGTCTGCTCAATATTATTGTGCTATCACCATGGCCATTCACCGACCTGCTCAGAACGGCATGCATGTAGCGATATGTAGGTCGAGAAAGGCACATGGCCTTGCACACCCCTGGCTAGTACTGGCCTTGACCACATGATGCTCTATACGCTCTCTACGGTGTCAAAGCACCAGGATAGTCTGTCGGTAACTGAGCGTACTCCTCTATGTCTGTGAATGCCTCATTATATAGTCCAAGTAGAATTGAAAACTGACTGACACTCATGTTGTGGTGATGTCCAAATACTCTAAACTGGATCGTGTCTAAATGTAGGTGTTTTCATATATATATCGTATTCACATTGCATATATTTTGTGAGGTTTGATGCCCGTTTTGTGCTTAATCATCTACTATTTACTTTGTAGGGCATAAGGAAGCCATGGAGAACAAGAAGATATCATTTAGGTGAAAAGACAAGAAAACATGAATTTTATACCACCCCCCATACTACCCATTATGGGGGGTGGTATAAAATTCATGTTTTCTTGTCTTTTACTCTAAACTGGATCGTGTCTAAATGTAGGTGTTTTCATATATATATCGTATTCACTTTGCATATATTTTGTGAGGTTTGATGCCCGTTTTGCGCTTAATCGTCTACTATTTACTTTGTAGGGCATAAGGAAGCCATGGAGAACAAGAAGATATCATTTAGGTGAAAAGACAAGAAAACATGAATTTTATACCACCCCCCATACTACCCAGTATGGGGGCCGTATGCACTATAGCAGCAGAATGATTTGGAGTTGTCTGCCCAGATTTTCATACTACCTAGTATATGGGGCCGTATGCACCCCGTATGAAATGCGAATCTAGGGGTTTTGAGTGCTATCCAACCCCCATACGACCCCTATACGGCCCGAATATCGTGGGGGGTATAAATACTGACTTTAAGGGCAGAACAAAGGGGCTTTTTGCTGGGCTTATTTTGGGAGACCACTTGAGAGCCTTTAGGGGGACCTTGGGAAGGAGAAGAAGGGCAATGAAGCTAGGAGATCATTCAAGGCCAAGGTCCAAGACTCTCAAGACAAGAAGGCAACATCATTCAAGGGGAGATCTACCACGATTTGAAGGAAGGAGATCTGCGGCTAGAGGAAGCGTCATTCGGCATTCCTTTAGCGGTGGAAGCTTCATTTGGCATATATTCTATCTCCTCCTCCACCATTTCATCTAGGTAGTGTCACTTATGCTTTTCTTTTGTGTTTCACTTGATTGTATTACTTGTTGTGGGATGATGACACACTAGACCCCAAGGCCACCGGGTGTTGGTGAACCTTGGGGGGTTTTATAATGTATTTTAGATGATGACTTGTTAATTCCATGCTTGGGTAATTTTGAGATTTAATCCAGTGTTTGCATGCTAAGTGCTACACTAAGGAGAAATCCGTAGCTCTTTTATGAGTAATGCATGTAGATGTGACTTGCTAGCATGTATTAGATCATGATTGGATTAGAAGGGGATACTTGTATTATCATGCCGAGAAATTGGGATTGTTCTAATCTTGGAATCTCATTGTCCATTTTACCCTTACATCTTTTATTCATCATCCATGTTTCATGATAATCCCTCAAGGGGATCCGCATCCATAGGCCTTTGCATTACATTGAGTTTCTTGCTTGCTTATTGCTTGTTCTCTCTAATTTGTTGATAATCTTGTTTTAGTTTTAATTTCACCTACTAGAGTAAATTCCCTCACTTGAGATCTTAGGCTAGATAATAGCTCGAGAAGGAGTAAGAGGAGATCCTTAGCCCTGTAGAATACGATCCTCGTGTCTTCACATGAGGTATTACTTGGCGATCTCGTACACTTGTGAGGAAGCAATCAAAGAGCGATCGAACTCAAATGATGAGAGCACCTCTAGTATAAGTATGCGGATAGATGGCTCCCTGATTAACAATAAACGTTTCCAACTACTCACTGAGAGGAGCTCATCAATCTCATCGGCCATGTCATCAGCTAACTGCATCTCCTTGAGTGAGCTCAAATCAAGAAATCACGTCTGACCGAACTTAAGCTTTGACAAATGCTCGAATCGAGCCAGGTGCTCAGGAATCGAGAACTCTATATCCTCCGGCTTAGGTGAGGGCTCTCGGGGATACTTGCCGTCTTGCTTCTTCAATATAGGGACCATATCTGCAAGATTCGAAAAGAAAATCGATCAAAACACTCACAAATTAATATTGCAAAAATCCACATAGTCGTGTAGAAGTTCCACACGACCGTGTGGATCCACGAGACTTGAAAACCGCACGGCCCTTGTGCTAAGATCCATGAAAAATACATCAAATTCATCTCTAAACTCATTCTAAACATGTAATAACCATTCTAGCATAGAAACGAAGCAAATTCACAAATTTCATCCAATAAAAACAAGTATAGTGAAGAAAAGAGAAGATAAGGATTTACTGACAAAATGAAGTTGAAAACTTTGAAATCGGCTGGAAAACTTGAATAAAACCTCTCCAAATCAACTTCACAGGGTTTTGGGAGTGAATGGATGTGTTCTCTGAATGTTTAGGAGTGAAAAAGATGAAGAAACGCGAAAAGATTTTAAAGAAAACCCGCGCCTCTTGGTGTTTTGTACATCCACACGGGCGTTTGAAAATTACCCACACCCGTGTGACTTCACAAAAGAGCCTCATAGGGGTAGACACACGCCCCTGTGTGCTCTCGGGATAGTACACTTTGTCTCTGAACGCATCCACATGAGCGTGTGGAAATTCCCCACGCCCGTGTGCCTGACCCACAGGGGCACACATACACCCCTGTGGCTTCTCTGTCCAACCGAGAAAAAAATTCTAAGTGTTCCACACGCCCCTGTGGAAATTCCACACGAGCGTGTAGATCTTCATAGGGTTACACCCAGGGGCACTCACACACCCCTGTGTCTTCTCAGCATGGCAAGGTCTTCTCTACTGGAAATCACACGGGCGTGTAGAAATTATCCATGCCCCTGTGTAATGCACAATGTCAGACACAGGGGCAAACACACACCCTTGTGTGCTCTCGGGATAGAGCTCTAAACGTCCGCAGAGAAACACATGCTCGTGTGTAAATTCCACAAGGGCGTGTGACCATTACAAAGTCATTCACAGGGGTTGACACACGCCCCTATGTCCTCTCGGGAGGAGCTCTGAACGAAAACACATGCCCGTGTGTAATTTTCACATGGCCGTGTGTCTTCTCTAGATGACTTAGAAAAAATCACAAACCTTGCAGAAAATTTTTGAACATTTACACCTATTCAAAGCCTACCTATATTATGCCAAAGTAACCAGAGAATCATAAAACACATGCTCAAACGACCAAGAACTTCGCCAAACACAATTATGCACATGAAAACATCAATGATCCACAAGAAAAACACAACAATTTGCATGTAAAAATTAAAACACCAACACTCAAAGCCTTATTCATACAAGTACCAAACTTAAAACTAGAAAAATAGTAAAGACTTGTGTTGCCTCCCAAGAAGCTCTTGTTTAACGTCACTAAGCTTGACATACCTCTCCTTACCTCACGGGGGCTCATGGATGAAGGTTTCCTTCTTACCAATAACTTGAAAGCATGATGAACATAATCTTTTGAGAGTAGAGGAGGAGTTATCGAGCATGATACCACATGAGGGTTTGTCACCCTCAATCCGTTCTTGTATATCCCCATTAGCCTTGAGGCGTTTCTTGTGGCATCTCCTTGCTCGCTTCATTTTTCGGAGCACCTTCTTCACGATCCTCAGGATAGATGGTACCTTTATTTCTAGACCAAGCATCAAGACTTCTTCATTTTCCACTTCTTGGTCTAGTACTTCTTCATATGGATCTGGATTTATCATTTCCTGCACATATTCATCCATTAGTTCATTGGTAGTGTCAAGAAAGTAAAGAGTATCATCAAAGTCAAGAGAATGTCACGTGGCTTCGGCGAGACGGTATGTCAACTTGTCGTCGTGAACCCTCAGTGTTAACTCCCCATCGTCTATGTCGATAAGTGCCTTGGAAGTGTGCAAGAATGGCCTCCCAAGTATCAAAGGAACATCTACATCCTTGTCGACATACAACACTACAAAGTCCACATGAAATATGTACTTATCAACCTTCACAAGTATGTCTTCGATAATGCCCCTCGGATGTCTAACCGTTCGGTTCGCCAATTGAAGTGTCATCCGAGTGGGCCAATTGAAGTGTCATCCGAGTATGGCATGATGTTGATACTAGCCCCTGAATCCACTAATGCCATCTCTTCACCCATATTACCAATTTTGCATGGAATAACAAAGCTTCTGGGGTCTTTCTTCTAGTCCAGCATATTCTTTTGCAACACCGCCAAACAAGAGGTATCTAAGATCACCGATGCACTCTCCTCCAATTTCCTCTTGTTGGTCAAAAGATCCTTCAAAAACTTTGCATACTCAAGCATTTAGGATAACACCTCCACAAAAGGAATGTTGATGTGCAATTGCTTGAATAGACCCAAGAACTTCTTGTATTGCTCAGCATTTTGGTTGTTATTCAATCTCGAAGGATAAGGGATTCCTGGCTTGTAAGGTGGGGTTGCCACCTCTTTCTCCTTGTTTGCTCTCTCCTCAACCTCCGTGACATCGGGTGCTTCAACATTGGTTTTCTCACTTGGAAGACTACCCTCAACCTCATGACCACTTCTCAAAGTGATTGTCTTCACATGTTCTCTCGGATTGGTTTCGGTGTTGCTAGGTAAACTCCCTTGAGGTCTCTCCGATAGAGACTTCAAAATTTCCCCCACTTGATTTTCTATATTGTGAAATAACGCGGTGTGGTTGTGAAGTGTAGCTTCAAAAGATTGAAACCTTGTGTCTGATGACTGGACGAATCTTGTTAAAGCTTTCTCTAAATCGGTCATCCGGGTTTCCAAGCCTTAAACTCGGTTCTCCATGTTCGAGGCTTGTTGTTGTTGAAAACCCGGTGGTGCCATGGCCTTTTACTGTCCTTGGTTATTCCAAGAAAATTTGGGATGGCTTCTCCACCCTTGGTTGTAGGTGTTGCTATAAGGATTGCCTTGTCCTCTTAACAAATTGCCCACAAAGTCTACTTGTTCAGTTGGGGTTGAAGTAGTAATCAAAATAGGACAATCGGATGGCATATGCGAACCCCCACAACCATCACAAATTATGATTGCGGCTACCTTTGGTGAAGTCAGTGCATCCAATTTTTTGCTTAGTGCCTCTACTTGGACTACCAAGGATGTGACCGCATCAATTTCATGCAGTCCGGCCACTTTCTTCCTTTCTCTTGCATTCCATTGGTAGCTATTCAAACCCATTTCTTTAATCAATTATCGGGCTTCTTCAGGGGTTTTGTTCCCTATGGTACCTCCTACGGCGGCATCTCGAAGTTATTTGTTACTTGAGCTCAACCCGTTATAAAATGTATTAATAATCATCCACTTAGGGAACCCATATTGGAGACACTTCCGTAAAAGGTCCTTGAATCGTTCCCAAGTCTCAAACAAAGTTTCAAGCTCCATCTAAACAAATGAAGATATCTCATTGCGAAGCTTTACCCGATTTCCCGGAGGGAAGTACCTTGCAAGGAAAGCTTTGACCATTTTGTTCCATGTTGTGATGGAAGCTCTTGGCAATGAATGGAGCCACTGTTTGGCCCTTCCTTTCAAAGAGAATGGGAAAGCCCTCAAGCGAATTGCTTCATCAGAAACCCCACTAATCTTCAACATGTCACAAACTTCAAAGAAGTTCTCAATATGACTTTCAGGTCTTCATCGGCTAACCCATTAAAGTATGCGGACTGTTGAACCATCTGAATAAAGGCTGGCTTCAACTCAAAATTCTGGGCTGCTACCGGTGGCCTCACAATGCTCAATTGTGTCCTATGAATAGTAGGTCTAACAAAATCTGAAAGAGTTCTTCGTTAGCCCTCTTGTTCAGCCATGTTTTCAGATCCTTCACCCTCTATCTCAGCTGAATGATTTTGTTCTTGCACAGGTTCTTTACCCCCTTCTACGAAGTGTTCGTTCAAGTTCAGGATATCCTTCAACCAATGTCGAAGGGTTCTCTCAGATCATAACCTGGAGTTGCTATAAAAGAAAGAAAAACAAATCAGAATGATGATAGAATAAGAAAGTGTGAAATAGAGTAAATAATGAATAGCTAAAATAACAAAGTGCAAAGTGTTTCTAAAATGCCTATTCTCGGCAACGGCGCCAAAAACTTGATACACACCTTGCTACTTAACTAAAGTAAAGATGAATCGATAGTGGTGTGAACAAAATCAATATGAAAAGTAATAAAGAAAATAAGAAAGAGAGGCACAATAATATGAGAGGAAAGGCAATCGATAGAAAGTAGGGCACTCGGACATTGCTCCCCTAGGATTATTGCATCAAGTGCAAGGCTAACTATTATATCTGGCAACTGATGTTTAACAAGTTGTGGAAATCCTAAAATACATTGTCCCAATCCTAAGGTCAACCGTGACTAACTCTACACGGTCCCAAACTGATGTTTAACAAGTACAAGTGCAAAGCCAACTATTATATCACGTAACTGCTACAATAAATTGCCATAGTAATTTGCTAAAGTACCCGCTATAGTACTCTGCCAAAAAATCTCATGAGTCCACACTTTTCATCGAGGCATAATAAACGGCCACACATCTATGCCATAGATTGAGTCACTTCTTTAATAGGGGATAACATCAACGAAGATCTTGCTACCCTTGCACAAGTCAGAACATATGAGTGTGATTGCCTTGGTGCCCCTCCAATTTACATATTCCATTAAGTATAATGGAGGTTCACAGAGACTCATATGTCTTTGAGCACAACTTGTGTCTTCTCGTGTGTTCACTTCAAGATTCCATCAACAAAAATGCATTCGCAATCTACTTTGGCTTCTTTCTTCTACATTGGGCTTCACAACCCTACATGTACAAAAGAACACAAAAACACATGTATTAGCAATAAAATCTGAGAAAAGAAATGTTTATCGTAAGAAAAGAATACTTCATATTAATAATACACAAGCACTTATCAGTAATGGAGGTACTGGTGATGCCAGAGGAGTCGGTGGAGCTCTGGGTCTCATCACAAAAGGCGAGGTCGCGTCTCGCTCAAGAAACTGCTGTAGAATATCAAGATGAGCAATCACCTTTGTGTGGTTCACAGCCTGTGTCGCACGAACCTTAGCTAGCTCTGTCCTTAGCACCCCTACAACACTCTCGAGTCTCACAAAATGATCATAGGCTAGAGATGGAGAAAACATACGCACTATAGGTGGCTCCTGTGCTGCAGGTGGTGCCTCAGTCTCCATCTTCTAAGGCTGTAGCTCAGGAGCAAGCTGTAAACCCTCTACTGCCTCACCCTTGTCCTCGGTTGGCTCTAGTGGGGGTATGATCATCACATAAACTCCATTTGTGTATCTCCGGATTATCCACATGAGTCTCATAGTCTCCAAGCTGAGGGGAGATGGTACTATCATCTTCTTGGCTCCCCTGATCGCATTTCGCAAACCCATCCTGATGATGAGTCTGCTGATGTACGGGCCTCAGAAGAAGACTCTGACCCTGGTATACTGACCCTGATGCGGTAGATACTCTACATAATGTGTCCAAGATTGAGTGGCTTACTCAGTACTATAGAATAGGGGTAGAGTAACTGTTGCCGACTCAAAACTCCCGTCTATTGCCACGACAGTTCACTAATCTACTCAGAACAGCATGGATGTACCTATAGGCAAGTCGGGAGAGATATGTCAACTTAGACACTCCCGAATCATACTGTCCCTGGCTGCATAATGCTCTGTATGCACGCTACGGTGTCAAACTGTCGAGGTAGTCTGTCGGCAGCTGCTCATACTCCTCGATGTCTGTAAATTCCTCATCATACAAACCCAGTATGATCGAGATTTGTGTGACGCTCATACTATGATACTGTCCAAATGTTCTAAACTGTATAGTGTCAATACTCAAGAAACTGCTGTAAGCTCTGTCGAACTCAACTGAGGCGAGCACCACCAATGTCAACATACAGATCGTCGATTCTCTGATCGATAATAAGTGCCTCCAGCTACCCACTGATAGTAGCTCCTTTACCTCACCTGCCATATCATCTCCCAGCTGTATCTCTCTCAATGCACTCAAGTCGAGCAAACGCGATTGTTTGAACTTGAGCTTCGACAAACGCTCAAATTGGACCTGATGCTCAGGAATGGCAAACTCCATGTGCTCAGGCTCAGGAGAATGCTCTCAGGGATGCTTGTTGGCTGCTTTCTTGGTCCTGGGTGCCATATCTGGAAGAATTAAATAGAAATTGATCAAATAAACTTTGAACCTAATTGTGCAGAAATTAACACGGTCGTGTGGAAATTCCACATGCCCATGTGGATCTTCGGGGCGTGAAAGCCGCACGACCACTATGCAAAAATCCCAAAAATACATTACAAATTCACTCAAAATTTTTTCTAAAAGTATACACCAACCATTTAAACATGAAATCGAAGCAACATTCACTAGTTTACATAAAATAAATTAAGATTTGGCGAAGAAAAGAGGAAAGAGGGCTTACCAACGAAATGGAAAGAAAAAACTTTGAATACGGCCAGAAAACTCACTCAAATCTCTATAAATCGATGGTGAGGGGTCAGGAGAGCAAAGAGATATGTTCTCTAAGTGTTTGGGAGTGAAAAGATGAAGAGGCGCTAGTAGGTTCTAAAGAAAAACCACACCTCTTAGCGTTCTGTGCATAAACACGGGTGTGGGGAAATTCCATACGGTCGTGTGACTCTATAGGGGAGCATCACAGGGGCAGACAAACGCCCCTGTGTGCTCTCGGGATAGCTTAAGTTGCCTTTGAACGCATCAACACGGGCGTATGAAAATTCTCCATGCCCTTGTACCCGACCCACAGGGGCACCCACACGCCCATGTGGCTTCTCTGGCTTACCGAGAAAATGGCTAAGTGGCCCACACGCCCCTGTGGAAATTCTATACGGGCATATGGATGCTCATAACGGTACTCACAGGGTACTCACACGTCCCTGTGTGCTCTCGGGATGGAGGAAAAGCCTCTGTAGGGTTCCACACGGCCATGTGGAAATTAACCTTCTCCAATTTCACTATTAGGTGCAACTAGGTTTGATGGATTTGCTCGTGTCATGCACCGCACCTTGCAAAGTCAATAAAGATAAAGAAAGTTGAGCTTAAAAAGAAGTAAAACAAATGAAAAGAAGAAATAAAAGAAAAGAAAAAATAGTTAGAGCAATAAGCTAGAAGTTTCCTAGAATTCCTTATGTTCCCCGGCAACAGCGCCAAAAACTTGATTGATCACCCGCAAGTGTACGGGGTCTCCAAGTAATACTTTGAGCGAGGGCCCAAGCATCGTATTCCACGGGGCTAAGGAGCTCCTATTACTCATCCATCACCTATTATCTAACCTTACAACTTGAGCATGGTATACTACTCTAATACATGCAAGAATGTAAATAGAGCACAATCCAAGGCAAGCAAGGAAATCACAAAAGCAATGATAATAAAAATAGGCCTAGGGACGAGGATCCTCATGAGGGGTCATCATGATATATGGATGCATAAGAATAAAATATCAAAGGTGATTTAGACCGACGGACTTCAACAATAGTTCAACCCAAATTTCTCCTTAATCTCGTACAAATGATGACAAGGATCTCTCCTTAATCATATCCCTACGATTGCATTAAGTGAATGAAGAACATGCAACAAGGATACACTTAACCTAAGTTTATCCTCATGGTTCGGAGGGGCTACCTACATCCAATTTCTCGGTATGTTGGTCAAAGATTACCCCTTTTAGCTCATTAACGATCTAGTACACGCGAGTAGGTCACGTCAACATGTACAACTCAAACAAGAATTAAGGATTTCTCCACATAATAGTTCTAGCCATGAAATACAATGAGCCAAACCATAAATCACACCAATGCATTCCAAATTTAAGTGTAGCATCCAAAATACATGATGAACCCCGCAAGGTTCACCTACATCCGGTGGCCTTGGGGGTCTAGTATGCCATCATACAAACAAGTATCTCAAACTCAACAAAATTAAGAAGTAATTGCATAAATGACACTCCCTAGTCCGAATGATGATGAGGATGAAGAATGACAGCCGAATGACGATTCCTCTAACCCAAGGAAGGCCGAATGCTCCTCCTCTTTTGATGATGAAGCTCTCCCCTTGAAGTTCAAGATCTTGATCTCTCCAAGCCTCAAACCAAAACACTCCCAAGAATGATGTCTTCGTTCTCCTTTCTCTCCCAAGTAATGGCTGCCCAGAGTCCTCCCCCAAAAAGTCCCTCAAATGGCCTTCAAGATACCCTCAGATATCCCCCAACATCTCTCACAAATTGGCCTCTACATGGGTGGTATATCGGCTCAATGAGGAGCTCATTGAGGTGGTATACCGGCTCAATGAGGAGCTCATTGAGGCCGTTTGGGGTAGGCAAAGTACACAGAAAGCTCTTAGAATAGTCTCTATACTGGCTCAATGAGCACCTCATTGAGCCAGTATGCCTTCAAGCAAATCATCTTCTTCAATAGCTACAGTAATCATCCCGGGCAGCATTGAGCCCGTATACCATGGTTCAATTTCACACTTGAAAACTCTCCAGGTGCTACAGTGGTAGCTATAGTGATTTTGCTACAGCGCCGCTACAATACCATGACTTGGTTTTCTTCTCTTTTTTGCCCAAATTGTATCTTTGTGTTCTCCATGGCGTTTCTGTGCCCTGAAAAGAAAATATCATATATGGCTAAGCACAAAATGGGCATCAATCCTTATAGAAATACATGCTAAATACATCAAATATATACACTAAAATACGTACATTTAGACACTTATCAAATATCCCCGCACCTAATCGTTTGCTTGTCCTGAAGCAAATAAATCATGAAGAACAAGGGAAATGATAAGTGGCTAAATGCATTACCTCCGGCTCAAATAAATACAAGACTCTACAAGCATTGGAAAATGATATATAGATAATGAGTTACAAAACATTAAGCACAACAAAAAGATCATGTCTCACCTCTTATATGTCTGTGCCATGTGTGTGAATCTTGTATTTCATCTACCCTGACCTGGTCTAGCTTACTGACTTCAATCAGTACAGCTCTAGATGCTAATCACTCCACATGCAAAGAGTACTATGTCTTAAAAATGCTAAGTGCTACTTCAATAAACAAGTAAGATCCTTCTAAGTTCTGAACATGAACTAAATCCCTTTTCCTTTTCAAAGCCTCTAGTAGGTAGTCAACAAGATCACTAGGGTTTTTATTTTCACTTCATTTCATCAAATTTTTTTCAAGTCCGGCTAACATAGACTGCACAAAGAAACCTTTCTGGAGGGTGCACATGCTGGTTAGTCACAAGAGCCACCCAACTACTCGATTACTTTCTACATAGATGCATTCATGCTTCACTAGCAGAGGAATACTGACATATACTCATTTTTCTTTTTCTATTTTCATTTTTTTTCTTTTTCATTCATTTTCATTTCATTTTTTTTTCACATTTTCTTTTTCACATTCACCCTAGATCACATCTTCAGACTACTCTACATTCCACAAAACTAGGGCTAGGACAACAAGACTTAGAAGTTTTTAAGAGTTCATTGAATAAAAGAACTTAATACTCTAAAACCAAATACTCAAAGTTGTGTGTTAAGAATACAAGAGAGTTAGAGTAGTCAAGTTGGCTATTCCGAGGGCATCAACATAAGATTCAGTGCACAAGACAATACTAGAGGTGAAACAAGATTCAATAGAGTATAATAACAAATATGTAACTCAAATCAATCATTAATCCATGCTATAAGAGTCTTACAATAATTAACAAGCTATCATGCGTAAACTAGCATGCAAATAATACCCTAGATCAAAAGATCCACCCATCCCCACACCTAGTGTTGTACATTGTCCCCAATGTGCACTAGTCATGAAAAACATAATAATATATACAATGAAAACAATGGAGGAGGGTGGAACGAACTTCACTGGTTAAATCTTGTGCACAAGGCGAGATATGACCCAAACAAAAGGTGTTGCAAGCTTTCCATGTCAGATCCAGCTTCCATGGAATGTGGAGAGGCTCACCAAGCTCCCTTAATGCCCTGCAAGGCATAAAGGGGCATTATCATTCCAAACAAAAATTAAGATTGCAAAAATAAGTACTAAGGAGTACCCAAACACAAACATACTAGATAAAAGGAAGCAAAGTTGAACACAAGGTTGGTAGGGCATCCCCTTCCCGACTTATTAAAATTAAACAAACACACTTGCATTAAAAGTAAAATCGAAATAAGCAAACTGCAGAAATAAAAACAAGTGTCCATGCTAAAAAATGAAATATATCATCAAATGGCGCTGAAGGTGGCGGGGGAATGGAGCAGGAAGCAGTAGTAGCCTGTGAGGATGATCCACGGGAGGAGATGATAAACTGCTGGAAATGCTCCATGAGCTGGCGCTGACCCTCTAAAACCTGCTAAATCTGTCCTCGTATCTCGCGCTACTAATGATGAATAGCCTGAATGTCATCCTCCATAGTCTTGAATCTAGAGTCAAAGTCTGATGGGAATGAAGTGCCAGGAGGGTCCTGAGTGGATACTCCATCATATTTGGACTCTGACTCATCATGATTATGCTGACTGGATTCTCCTATGGTCAAGTGTGAAGCAAGTCTGCATATGACACTCTTTTTCTCTAACAAACCAATTGCTCGCAAGACAGGCGCTCCAAGAGGTGCCACATCTCCGATTATAGTCATGCCTTTAGTGCGGTCCAACAAATTCATACCGTGGATTAATCTTGTGATGTAGGGCCCTGCAAAGATAGATCCCAGATGAACAAACTGACCCTGATGAATGAACGATTCAGCAACAAGATGCCCAAGATGGATAGGATACTCCTCGAGGATGCCATACATGGTGAACAAGTCGGATTGTGTAACTACACCCGTGCTATCTTTCCGACCTCCAATAAAGCGTGAGATGAGAGCATGAATGTATCTGTGGAGGAGGTTCACCAAACGAGTAACCTTCTGCATATTTGTGGTGTCACTAGGTGCTAAGGACTTCCAATATTTGCTTGCACTCATGCCAAATGGATAATCAATGAGGGGCCAATTAAGCAATGACGCGCTAATGAACTCATCATCATAAATTCCCATGTATTTTGCAAACTCCATGTGGTTCATTTCATGAATCTTGCCAAAAGCTTGGAACCTAATTGCACATTGTCATCGAATGAGAACACTCCTCTCATCTTGCTTCACCTCAAATTTGCTCAACACCTCCAATGTGAGTTGGCGAAAAGTAGGTTCATCGATTGAAAATAATTCCGTCTAACCATTTTGAGCAAATAAATCTCTCACTTGCTCATCCCAACCAAGTTCTCCTAGGACATTCCACTCAATATGCTGAAAAGTACCAAATGGTTTGGTCTTTAAATTTTCATAACGAGACTTGTGAAGAGAACAAGAGAAACGAGGTTCTTTGAGGGTGTGAGAGTCGTTCCTTGGCCGTTTAGATGCGAGTTTCTTTACGTGTGGCATTCCTACATCAATAATAATTCAAGTAAGAATTAAAGGAATCCAAGAGGATGCATAATGTGGCATGAAAATGGATAAAAACATGATGAAACTCAAGAGAATAGGATCCATACGGGCATATGGAGCCCGTATGGATACTATTCAACTTGCAAGAGTCTCCCATCATCATGAATTCGAAAATCTTTGTACATATTTTCAAGAAAATTCAAAGATATGATGTTCATACCACACAATACAAGCTAAAAGTTTGAAACAATCCACACAAAAACTCAAGAAACCAAGAAGAAAAGAATAGAATAAATTTTTCTCATCAAGTTCCTTACCAACAAAAGCTTGAGAGCATTTGAGTTTAGCTTGAAGAAGAACACTAGATCTACTTCCCAAGGAGATGAGGAGATGATTTAGAACAAGAAGTGGTGAGATTCGGCCATGGTTTGATGAATGATGGAAGCTAGGGGTTGGCTAGAGAAGAAGAAGAATGGAAAGAAAGAAAAGATGGCAAGGTTCCCATGTAAAATGTGACTCCATACAGCCTCAATGAGGTGCTCATTGATGCCGTTTGGAGTAGTGTAAAGTTGTTGGAATTTCCAAACGACCTCAATGAGTAACTCATTGAGGCTGTTTGGAGCAAGCCAAACTTTCTGGAAAAATCCAGACTGCCTCAATGAGCTCCTCATTGAGGCCGTTTGGACTTAAAATTATGCTTTAAAGCTTTGAATGCTTCTCCAAACTCATGGGCAAGGCTACAAAGTGTTCTAAAATCATCTCCAACATGAAATAATGGTTCAAAATTTTGATCTAATGCATGAAATGATACTTCAAACAAGTGCTACGCAACAATAAAAATAGGTAAACAATCACATGGACAATGATCATGATACACAAAATAATGAGAGCATGGACTTATTTAAATTAATAACTCCAAGAGAATACGAAAAATAACAAGAACATGAACACAAAGAACACTCAAACATCAAAATAAACCCCGGCATGCTTGGGTCGCCTCCCAAGAAGCGCTTGTTTAACGTCACGAGCCTGACGTACCTTTTCACCTACCTCATGGGGGTTCGAATAATTTGAAATTTCCCCCGGTCAACTTCGAATTGTTGGTATTAAAATATAGCTTCAACCTCTATCCATTCACCTTAAAAGTGCCTTTTTTGGGGTGAGTTACTTCAATTGCTCCGTGTGGAGAAACTTGAGTGACCGTATATAGACCAAACTAACGTGACCTAAGCTTTCCTGGGAATAGTCTTAGCCTGGAGTTGAATAGTAAAACTTGGCCTCCTACTTGAAATTGTTTAGGTACTTGATATGCCTATCATGGTACTGCTTCACCCTTTCTTTGTAAAGTTTGGAATTTTCGTATGCCATGGCGCACCATTCATCCAATTCATTCAAATGAAACTTCCTCTTCTCACCTGCAAGAGTGGAATCAAGATTTAGAAATTTAATAGCCCAATAAGCTTTGTGTTCAAGTTCAACAGGTAAGTGGCAAGCTTTTCCATAGACTAATCTGTATGGAGTGGTCCCTATAGGAGTCTTATATGCAATTCTGTATGCCCAGAGAGCATTATCCAAGTGATCTTCCCAGTCTCTTCTATTCTGAGCAACATTTTTCTCCAAGATTCTTTTTAAATCCCAGTTGGAAGCTTCCACTTGCTCGCTAGTTTGTGGATGATATGGCGTTGCTAGTTTGTGGTAAACATTGTAGCGCTTTAGAATTTTTGCAAACTGAGCATTACAAAAGTGAGTGCCTCGATCGCTAATGATTGTCCGTGGTGTTCCAAACCTGGAGAAAAGTTTTCTTTAAGAATTTTACCACTTCCCTTGTGTCGCTTGTTGGTAGGGCCTGAGCTTCCACCCATTTAGATATGTAATCGACTGCCACGAGAATGAACTTGCAACCATGTGAGCTTGGGAATGGCCCCATGAAGTCAATCCCCCACACGTCAAAAAATTCACAAGCTTGATTCCAATTCTGGGGCATCTCATCTCGGCGAGAAATGTTACCCACCCTCTGACATCTATCACAAGATTGTATGAACTTTTGGGTGTCTTGAAATAATGACGGCCAATAGAAACCTGAATCAAGAATCTTCTTTGCAGTTCGATTTGCATTGTAATGTCCCCTAGTTGGTCCTGAATGACAGTGTTTCAAGATACTTAGACCCTCAGTCTGCGATACACATCTTCGAACATCCTGGTCTGAAGAAATCCTAAAAAGGTAAGGGTCTTCCCACACATAGTGCTTCAGGTCTAAAAAAAAAAAAAAATTCGTTGTTGATGTGTAAACCATTTTGGGATGACACCCTCGACTAAATAGTTGGCAAAATTGGCAAACCATGGTGGTTCACACTCTTCTATTGTCCGAATACTGTACAAGTGTTCCTCAGGAAATGAATCATTGATATCTTTCTCCATCAAAGTATCAAGATTGGGATTCTCTAATCGGGATAGATGATCTGCTGTGAGATTTTCGGCCCCTCTCTTGTCCTTAGTCTTCAAATCAAATTCCTGGAGCAATAGGACCCATCTAATCAAGCGTGGCTTGCCATCAAACTTGCTAAGTAGATATCGCAAAGCAGAATGGTCAGTGTATACCACCACTTGGATAGAACTAGATATGATCTGAATTTATCAAATGTGAACACAATGGCAAGTAAGTCTTTTTCTTTTGTGGTATAGTTCTCCTGGGCATCTGTTAATGTTTTGCTAGCATAGTATATAGGATGGAAATGTTTGTCTCGTCGCTGCCCAAGAACTGAACCCACTGCAAAGTCACTTACATCACACATTAATTCAAATGGAGACTCCCAATCTAGAGCTACCATTATGGGTGTGAGTGAGTTTTTCTTTGAGCGTGATAAAAGCTTCCATGCAATCATCATCAAACTTGAATGGTGCATCGTTTTCCAGCAATTTCGTTAAAGGTCTGGCGATTTTGGTGAAGTCCTTGATAAACCTTCTATAAAAACCTGCATGCCCAAGAAAACTCCTAATAGCTTTTACTGAAGTTGGGGGAGGTAATTTCTCTGTAATGGAAATTTTTTCTTTGTCCACCTCAATTCCCTCCTTGGAAATTTTGTGACCCAGAACTATCCCTTCTTGAACCATGAAGTGGCATTTCTCCCAACTGAGTACAAGGTTGGTCTCCTCACATCGAGTGAGAACGCGCTCAAGATTCCTGAGACATAATTCAAAGGAGTCACCAAACAAAGAAAAATCATCCATGAACACCTCCATGAAGTCTTCCACCATATCGTCAAAAATTGCCAACATGCATCTCTAAAAAGTGGCGTGGGTGTTACACAGGCCAAACGGCATTCGGCGATAT
The DNA here is from genome assembly GCF_009730915.1 of Dioscorea cayenensis subsp. rotundata. NCBI lineage: Eukaryota > Viridiplantae > Streptophyta > Magnoliopsida > Dioscoreales > Dioscoreaceae > Dioscorea > Dioscorea cayenensis. The sequence goes on along the minus strand of NC_052488.1, from coordinate 7,205,998 downwards.
GCAAATGTTCCATAAGGGCATGTGAATGTGGTTTTTTCTTGGTCCTCTGGAGCAATGGGGATTTGAAAATATCCTAAAAAGCCATCAAGGAAATAGTAATATGAATGCCCAACAAGCCTCTCGAGCATCTAATCAATAAATGGCAGTGGGAAATGGTCTTTTCAGGTGGCATTGTTCAATTTCATGTAGTCAATGCAGACACGCCACCCTGTGATTGTTTAAGTAGGAATCAACTCATTCTTCTCATTGGTGATCACAGTCATCCCCCCTTTTTAGGAACTACTGGCACCGGGCTCACCCATTCATTGTCAGAAATTGGATAGATAATGCCTGCATCAAGAAGTTTGATGACCTTAGCCTTTACCACTTCCTTTATGTTTGGGTTTAGTCTTCTTTGTGGTAAGGCTGAGGGTTTATGATCATCCTCCATTAAGATTTTGTGAGTGCAGAACGAAGGATTTATTCCATTAATATCAGCTATCTTCCAGGCAATTGCTTTCTTGTGCTTCTTCAAGACATTCACCAAATCACTCTTCTGTTCGACCATAAGGTTTGAGGCAATGATGACAGGAAGTTGAGTTCCTTCCCCAAGAAATGCATATTCGAGATGTTCAGGCAACTTTGTCAATTCCAGTTTAGGTGCTTCCTCAATTGAAGGTTGGAGATTTTTATTCAGCAACACATCACTTTGTTCTGGTTCATCTTCATCTGCATATATGGAGCTTTCATCTGAACTGTCGCTGATGCCATACACAGGTTGCCCATTATCCTCAGTATTTTCCATTTGATCTCGGCTGGGTTTAGCTATCGGAATTGACTGACATGCTTCCAGTTTTGCTATGTTGTCAGTGGAAAGATTGACTTCTTCCTTCGTTGGAACTTTTCCATAATTCATGAAGTCTGTAAGCATGGGTTTCCAAAAATTATCTTCAGCTGCTGTAACAGTGCCTTCCAATGGCTTGAATCTACATATCTAATTATTGTGTATGTGGAATAAATGATGTATAGGTGGTACCCAATAATTCCAGATATCAACCACAGCTTGCTCATTCCCTTGTGTAAATTCCAAACATGCCATAAAAAACCTTCTCCAATTTCACTATCAGGTGCAACTAGGTTTGATGGATTTGCTCGTGTCATGCACCATACCTTGCAAAGTAAATAAAGATAAAGAAAGTTAAGCTCAAAAAGAAGTAAAACAAATGAAAAGAAGAAATAAAAGAAAAGAAAATTAGTTAGGGCAATAAGCTAGAAGTTTCCTAGAATTCCTTATGCTCCCCGGCAACGGCACCAAAAACTTGAATGATCACCCGCAAGTGTATGGGGTCGCCAAGTAATACCTTGAGCAAGGGCCCAAGGATCGTATTCCACGGGGCTAAGGTGCTCCTATTACTCATCCATCACTATTATCTAACCTTACAACTTGAGCATGGTATACTACTCTAATACATGCAAGAATGTAAATAGAGCACAAGTATAACAATTCCAAGGCAAGCAAGGAGATCACAAAAGCAATGATAATAAAAATAGGCCTATGGACGAGGATCCCCATGAGGGGTCATCATGATGTATAGATGCTTAAGAATAAAATAGTAAAGGTGATTTAGACCGATGGAACTCAACAATAGTTCAACCCCAATTTCTCGGCGATTAAACCCTAATACCGTACAAATGATGACAAGGATCTCTCCTTAATCATATCCCTACGACTACATTAAGTGAATGGAGATCACGTAACAAGGATACACTTAACCTAAGTTTATCCTCATGGTTCGGAGGGGCTACCTACATCCAAATTCTTGGTATGTTGGTCAAAGATTACCCCTTTTAGCTCATTAACGATCTGGTACAAGCGAGTAGGTCACGTCTACGTGTACAACTCAAACAAGAACTAAGGATTTCTCCACATAATAGTTCTAGGCATGAAACACAATGAGTCAAACCATAAATCACACCAATGCATTCCAAATATAAGTGTAGCATCCAAAATACATGATGAACCCCGCAAGGTTCACCTACATCTGGTGGCCTTGGGGGTCCAGTGCACCATCATACAAACAAGTATCTCAAACTCAACAAAAATAAGAAGTAAATACATAAATGACACTCACTAGTCCGAATGATGATGACGATGAAGAATGCCGGCCGAATGACGATTCCTCTAACCCAAGGAAGGCCGAATGCTCCTCTTCCTTTGATGATGAAGCTCTCCCCTTGAAGTTCAAGCTCTTGATCTCGCCAAGCCTCAAGCCAAAACACTCCCAAGAATGACGTCTTCGTTCTCCTTTTCTCTCCCAAGTAATGGCTGCCAAGAGTCATCTTCCAAAACTCCTTCAAATGGCCTTCAAGATACCCTCATATACCCCCAACATCTCTCACAAATTGGCCTCTACATGGGTGGTATATCGGCTCAATGAGGACCTCATTGAGGTTGTATACGGCTCAAAGAGGAGCTCATTGAGGCTGTTTGTGATAGCCAAAGTACACAAAAAGCTCTTAGAATAGACACTATACTGGCTCAATGTGCACCTCATTGAGCCAGTATGCCTTCAAGCAAATCATCTTCTTCAATAGCTACAGTAATCATCCCGGGCTCCATTCCTGGTAGCATTGAGGCCGTACGCCATGGTTCAATTTTTGACTTGAAAACTCTCCATCCCGCGACTTGGTTTTCTTCTCTTTTTTGCCCAAATTGTATCTTCGTGTTCTCCATGGCGTTTCTGTGCCCTGAAAAGAAAATATCATATATGACTAAGCACAAAATGGGCATCAATCCTTATAGAAATACATCAAATATATATACTAAAATACGTACATTTAGACACTTATCAAATATCCCCGCACCTAATCGTTTGCTTGTCCTCAAGCAAATAAATCATGAAGAACAAGGGAAATGATAAGTGGCTAAATGTATTACCTCCGGCTCAAATAAATACAAGACTCTACAAGCATTGAAAAATGATATATAGATAATGAGTTACAAAACATTAAGAACAACAAAAAGATCATGTCTCACCTCTTATATGTCTGTGCCATGTGTGTGAATCTTGTATTTCATCTACCCTGACCTGGTCTAGCTTACTGACTTCAATCAGTATAGCTCTAGATGCTAATCACTCCACATGCAAAGAGTACTATGTCTTAAAAATGCTAAGTGCTACTTCAATAAACAAGTAAGATCCTTCTAAGTCCTGAACTTGAACTAAATCCCTTTTCCTTTTCAAAGCCTCTAGTAGGTAGTCAACAAGATCACTAGGGTTTATTTTCACTTCATTTCATCAAATTTTTTTCAAGTCCGGCTAACATAGACTGCACAAAGAAACCTTTCTGGAGGGTGCACATGCTGGTTAGGCACAAGAGCCACCCAACTACTCGATTATAGTCTACATAGACGCATTCATGCTTCACTAGCAGAGGAATACTGACATATACTCATTTTTCTTTTTCTTTTTTCATTTTTTTTTCTTTTTCATTCATTTTCATTTCATTTTTTTCACATTTTCTTTTTCACATTCACCCTAGATCACGTCTTCAGACTACTCTATATTCCACAAAACTAGGGCTAGCACAACAAGACTTAGAAGTTCTTAAGAGTTCATTGAATGAAAGAACTTAATACTCTAAGACCAAATACTCAAAGTTGTGTGTTAAGCATACAAGAGAGTTCGAGTAGTCAAGTTGGCTATTCCCAGGGCATCAACACAAGATTCAGTGCACAAGACAATACTAGAGGTGAAACAAGATTCAATAGAGCACAATAACAAATATGTAACTCAAATCAATCATTAATCCATGCTAGAAGAGTCTTACAATAATTAACAAGCCATCATGCGTAAACTAGCATGCAAATATTACCCTAGATCAAAAAATACACCCATCCCCACACCTAGTGTTGTACATTGTCCCCAGCGCCGACGCTACAGTACCACTGCTACAGTACTCCCGCAATAGTAATGTGCTAATATGCTACAGTACCGCGACCTGGTTTTCTTCTCTTTTTTGTCCAAATTGTATCTTCGCGTTCTCCATGGCGTTTCTGTGCCCTGCAAAGAAAATAACATACGATTAAGCACAAAACGGGCATCAATCCTTATAGAAATACATGCTAAATACATTAAATATATACACTAAAATATGTACATTTAGACATTTATCAGCGGGGCATTTGAGTTAATGCCTCCACAAATGGGATGTTGATGTGCAACTTCTTAAATAGACGCAAGAACTTCTTGTATTGCACATCATTTTAGTCGTTGCTCAATCTTGAAGGGTAAGGGGTTCTTGGCTTATAAGGTGGGGGTGCCACATCCTTGTCTTTTGCTGTCTCCTCAACCTCCATGACCTTGGGTAACTCAATATTGGTCTTCTCACTAGGGAGCCTACTTTCAACTTTAAGACCACTTCTCAAAGCGATCGCCTTCACATGCTCTCTTGGATTGATCTCCGTCTTGCTCGGCAAACTCCTTTGAGGTCTTTCCGAGAGTGACTTCACAATTTGTCCCACTTGGTTCTCCAAGTTGCGCAGTAAAGCGGTGTGGTTGCAAAGTGTGGCTTCAACCGATTGAAATCTTGTATCCGACGATTGAATGAACTTGGTCAAAGCCTTCTCTAAGTTGGCCATCCGGTTTTCCAGCCCTGAAACTCTATTCTCCATTTTTTGGGGCTTGTTGTTGTGGTTGGAAACCCGGTGGTGCCATAGTCTTCTGTTGTCCTTGATTACTCCACGAAAGGTTTGGGTGGCTCCATCACACCGGATTGCAGGTATTGTTATATGGATTTCCTTGATTTGTCATTGCATTACCTATAAAATCAACCTGTTCCACGAAAGTAGTACCACCAATCGAAATAGGGCAATCAGATGAGACATGCCCTCCCCCACACCCATTGCAACTCATCGCGGCCGTCAATCTAGGAGAAGTTAGAGTGTCTAACATCTTGCTCAATGACTCTACCTGGGCCACTAATGATGTGACTGCATCGATCTCATGAAGTCCGGCTATCTTCTTTCTGTCCCGTGTGTTCCACTGATAACTATTCATAGCCATTTCTTCAATGAGATGTCGGGCTTCTTCGGGGGTCTTGCTTCATAAGGTACCTCCTATTGCAGCATCAAGTAACTGCTTCGTGCTTGGGTTCAAATCACTATAGAAAGCTTGAATAATTATCCACTCGGAGAATCCATGTTGAGGACATTTCTGCAAGAGCTCCTTGAACCTGTCCCATGTCTTAAAAAAGAGACTCCAATTCCGTTTCCACAAAAGAAGATATCTCATTCCTAAGCTTCGCATATTTTTCGGCAGAGAAATATCCGGCAAGAAAAGCTTCATCCATCTCCCACATGTAATGATCGACACTCTAGGTAATAAATGTAGCCATTACTTCACTCTTCCTTTCAAGGAAAATGGGAAGGCCCTCAACTCAATAGCATCATCCGTTACTCCATTAATCTTGAGCATATCACACACTTCCAAGAGGTTCTCAATGTGATTATTTGGATCCTCATCGGCCATACCATTAAATTGTGCCGAATTCTGTAACATCTGGATGAAGCCTGGCTTGAGCTCAAAACTCTGAGCTGTAATTGGTGGCCGCACAATACTAGACTGTGTGCCAAGAACTCCGGCTCTGGCATAATTAGAGAGTTTCCTCTACTGCTCATTCTATTCTGTCATATTATCAGACCCTTCACCTTCTATCTCAACTTGATTTGACTGTTCTTGCACTGGTTCTTTTCTCCTTCTGTGAATTATCCTTCCAATGTCTGGATCTTCTTCAACTAAAGTTGAAGGGTTTCGTCGGGTCATAACCTGGAGCTGCAACCAAAAAATGAAAATCAAATCAGAACGATGGAAGAATAAGAAAGTGCGAAATAGAATAAGTGACGAATAGCTAAAATAGCAAAGTGCAAAGAGCTTCTAAAATGCCTATTCTCCTGCAACGGCGCCGAAAACTTGACACACCCATTGCGAGTGCGTACCGCAAGTGCACGGGTTGTTGAAGTAATAAAGTACCTTGGTGAGTCGGTAGTCATATCCACATGGAATAGTGCTTGGAAACACAAGAATTGCTATTTAACTATGGTGAAGATAATTAAAGAGTGGTGTGAACAATACCAATGCAAATGGAAAAAAAAAATAAGAAAGAGATACAAGAGAATAATAGGAGAGGCAATCGATAGAAGATGGGGCACCCGTACATTGCTCACCCTAGGACTATTGTTTCAAGTATAAGGCTAATTATTATATCTCCTAACTAACATTCAATGAGTCATGGAAATTGTAAAACACACGGTCCTAAACCTAAGGTCAACCGTGACTAACCCTCACACTATGCCCCGGTGGAAAGGGATACCATCGAGGCCTCACACTGTATGAGGTTGCATGAGGATCTTGGAATTCCAAGTGATAAACCCTATTTCATAATATAGATCTAACCCTTTGGTCCAGGCGAAAGACCCCTAGTCACAATTAAATCCCAACACTAAGGATTACTTCAACGCTTCACTTTGTTGCTTGCGCAACTAAGCCCTAGTGGAGTTTGTCTCTTAGCACTTCACTCTATCATGACTGCAAAGAATTCTTAGAATGTGGAGGTAGGATAAATCACATCGGAAGAGAAAAGGGATGTTGTGCTACCTTTTCACTCACCCTCTCAACCCTCTCCAACCTTGCTTTCTCTAATCCTCATAGTGTGTCACTCATCCACAAAGATTACCAAGATAGATTCTCAATCCTAATGTCATTCTAAGGGAAAATCAATGCAACAAGAATTCAAGGTTTGAACTTAATTAAAACATCAATTACTGAAATATAACGAAAAGTCAATGAAACAAAATCATCCTAGGATTTACAAGTCCTAGCACCCACTAGGGGTTTAGCTCTCCATGGAGCAAGATACAATCAATAATAAAATCAAATGTAAAAACATGTCAACCATAAGTAAAACCCCCTTTTGTAGTCCGTATCGATGGTATTGTGGAGTTGCCTCATCTTCTCCAAGGGTTTTCTCATCAAGCCTAGGGCACACCTCACCGAATCGAAGCCGACGAAAGCTCCCCCGATAACTATCTTCTGAAGGAACTCGATGTTTAACACCGTAGAACCACTCCAAAGACATAGCCAAAGCCTCTCCAAACCCTAGTCGCGAGCGCCTCCAAAGATAGGGAAAAGATAGGAAGAGAATAGGAAAAAAATCCCCCAAAACGTCTTAAATCACAGCTTTTATAAGGGTTGAAATGGGGCATCCACACGGGCATGTGGAATTTTCACACGCCCGTGTGAATTTCCAGAAGTTGATTTTCTGCGAGCTATGAACAGTAATAGCTACATTGATTTGCTGCATTAAACTGCTACAGTACTTAGCTAAAATACTCCCGAATCCACACTTTTCATCGAGGCCACATGAATGGGCACACATCAATGCGGTAAATCACGTTGTGTCTTCAATGAAATCACATTGACGAAGATCTTGCTAGTATTGCACAAGTCAGAACACATGAGTATGACTGCCTTTATGCCCCTCCAATTTGTATATTCTTTTGAACATAATGGAGATTGGCATACACCCAAATGTCTTTGAGCACAACTTGTATCTTTACGTTTGTTCAATCCAAGAACTTCATCAAAAATTGCAGCCACGATCTACTTTTGGTTCCTTTCTTCCACACTTGTCTCCACAACCCTAAATGCACAAAAAAAAAACACAAATACACATGCATAAGCAATAAAATCTGAGAAAAGTAATGCTCAATGTAAGGAAAGAATACTTCATATTACTAATACACAAACACTTATCGGTCACCAAATTTCGGTGAACCTTGGGGTGATCTTGCATAGTTGGATGGTTTGATTTACTCTTATTGCAATTGGTGTGTTTGAGATTCAAGCTTTGTGTATTGTGATGTATTGGTATACATGAGTACTCTGTATGTCATTTTCTAGGTTGTACTTGGTTGTGTAACCAACGCCCTTTTACTAGACAGACTTAGCTTGAAAGAGATTCATGTATGAATACGCCATGACCATTGGGTATTTTGTATCCCTCCAACCATCAGGATCGGACCTAGTTTGAGTATTAGCCCTAATTAGAGAATACTCGGATTTTAATGCAATCATATGAGAATTTGGTCAGATGAAATTCAGTGCCAATACTCATATGGGATTAGGGGTCAATTGCCATGACCATCGGGTTGACCTATCTTAGGAATCTCTTTGTCCAAACCGCCAGTTGCATGGTAATCTTAGCATCCTTCTCACTTCAGTATCCCTGGGGGAATCCACATCTATGACCACTTTCATCTCTCATATTTTCACCCATTTTACATTGACTGTAGACTCTTTTCTTTAGTTCTCTTTACTTATTTTTGGTAGTTTAGAACACTTGCTCTTAGAATTCTAGGTTAGACAACATGCGAAGAGGAAGTAAGGGTAACTCCTTGGGCCTAGGGAATTCGACCCCTGTGTCATGCACATGGTATTACTTGATGGCCCCGTGCAGTTGTGGGATAGTCATCAGGTAAAAATCCAACTTTTGTTGGAAGAACCAAACATATAGATATCAGGTATCATTTCGGATTATTTATTATCATAATTATCATAAATTTTATTTAATTTTTGATTATTTATATATTGTTTTTTTAGCAGTATTCTAACAAATATTATACTATGCTTTGTTATCTTGTACTAAATTTGTAGTTTTGAGAATTGCTATGATCCCAATGTTTTTAGTGGTTACTTACTAGATTTTTCAGCTCATAAATGTGTTTTTTGTCAATTTTTCAAATCATGTATAGGGTTTGTTGGCGGGTAGCTTAACAAGGGCCATTAAGCAAAGCACAGTCTAGTTCTCTTTCAAGTTAATAATGTTCTATCTTCTAGTAGACCTAAAAATTAGCATTGTGTATTTGTTGTTTCTTATCAACATTATTAGTTTGATTTTGTCTTGTGTCCAGATGTTGTAGTTTTTTCTTTAAATTGGTACTTTTGCTAGATGTTATTTGCTTTGTTGAGACATAGTTTTGAGGCCTTACATACTCACTTGGTCTAAGTCTTGTGTGTATGCAGCCGTTTGTCAGCGTATTAGGCTTAGTAGACCTGGTTCAAGGAATGACAAATCTAAGTGGTATCAATGATCTTAGTTAAATTTGATCTTAGCATCCTAAATAGAACTTTCTAATTTGAAACTCAAGACAATCTCATTATTTTAGCTTGACACTTTCTTGATCATAGTAAAATTATAAAATTATTTTTGTAGTCTTGATTTCTAATTGGGTTTGTATCGCGGAATGCCAACCTGTAGAGCTATAAACATGAAGGTGGCTAAATTGTTGGACCAGGCATCTACTGCTAGTGAAGTCCCTGCTAAAGAAACCAGGGAAGTTTCTGCTAAATGCGGAATAAATGCGGCTGACAACCAGGGAGTGATTTTGGATTTCATAAGGAAATGGTAAGGTTAGTTGATGAATGCATTTCATATCGTATTTTGTTTGCCTCCTATTTATGATTTTCTCATCTTTAGCATTATTTCTGTATATTTCATGTTATTCCAGGTATTTTGTTGTTGTTTTGCAGAAAGACAAGTTTTAGAACAACAAAAGAGGTTTCCAAGAAAAATTCAGCAAAAGAACATCAAAATCTAAGTGTTCAAGCTAAGCACGGCCTAAGTACGGTCATTCTTATTGACAGTGCTTATTACTAGTTTTAGAAGGATTGAGCAACAAAGCAAGCATGGGTGTGCTCCAAGGGAAGCACCGTTTCTCTGCTCCTTTCACGGGTGTGCTTCTGGGGAGCATGGGCTGAGCACGACTATGCTCTTTAGTGCATTTCATTGTCTGGACACTTAGTCATTATTTATAAAATTCCTAAGAAAATCATGGCTTAAGGACGATCGTGCTTAGATTATGCTCAACCCAAAAATTGTTTTTTAAGCTCGAATCTAGCGCATTTTGGGGATTATTTTGGCCAAGATTTTCTTCTCCACCTTGAGACATCGAAGGAGGCCATGAGCAATCTTCATCACACTTTCTAGGGAGATCAAGATAGAGTTGAAGGCACATTGAGAAGTGAAGTTTAACTACCGAAGAAGTTCTTTGGAGCACATTCGGGGAGATTTCCCATGGAATAGGGAGTCATGAATTTTTATTGTTTTGTATCTCTCCCTTTTCTCATTTGTGTGAACCTTTGAGGACCTAACCATTTACGGTGCCCCGAGCTTATGAACCATGTTGCTTAGTATACTTTGATTTACTTGTTTCCAATGGCTATGGAGTTTCATTGTGTTCTTATGTTAAATTTTGTGTCATTTAACATGATGTGATTGATTTGTGTAGTTGTAGTTGTACAACTTGATGTGTGTCAATTGTCATAGTTGTAATTGCTTTATGGAAATGCAAAACATGACATGTATGAGACTTGTTGTTACTATTAACAAGCTCAATGTATTTGAGAGCCATAGATATGACATTGCTCTTGAGTATACGTAAGAATCTTAAAATGTACCGGATAGTTATTGGAAGCAAGTTAGTACACTAATACACTTGGGAAATGGTCCTGGATATTACTTTTCTTTATTGTAACAACTCAGCCATTGCCCACCAATCCTTTCTATCTTTCTCCCTTATCTTACTCTAGTTCAATCTTTTCCAAACCATTGTTGATCGACTAGAGATTAGAAGAGTAATTAGTACGAGGAGTCCCAGTCCTTGATGTTCAAAAACCCTGCCCCTCATAGGGTACCACTTTATTACTTGTTATGATCCGTGCACTTGTGGAAAGTATACATCATTGGTGCATAAGCAAAGGCAGCATGAAGCACTTGCACCACCTCTTCCTCCTCCATCTACTGTGCCAAAGCAGATAACTATGATGGAATTCAAGAGATCTAGTCCACTACTTTTTGAGGGCACTACCAATCTCAACGAAGTGGAAGTTTGGCTAGAGAAAATGGAAAAGGAGTTCACAGTGTTGAAGTGCACTGATAAAGAAAAGCTCTGGTTTGGGTGTATATGCTCAAGGGTCCAGCAAACCATTAGTACAGAGGAGAGTTTCACATTCGTTAGGGGTAGGAGTTTGAGTCTTGGGAGTAATCGAGGAAAGCCCTCTTTTGCAAGTACTTCACCAGAGACAAGATAGTTTAGTTTGATAAAAAGCTTATTAATCTGACTCAAGGAAGTATGATCATTGATGAGTTTGAGATGGAGTTTGATAAACTTTCCAGGTATGCTCCAAAATTAGTGGATAATGATCAGAGAAGAGCCTGACACATCAAGGTTGGCCTACATGCACACTTTCTTGGGAGGCTATCCGCTTTACACCTAACCAACTATTTAGAGGTTGTGGTTTATGCTGAATAACTGGCTTCCATGAGGAGTAACACCAAGGATCAGCAAAAGAAAATTTTTAGAAGAAAAGGCCAAGAAGCTTTCATAATAAGGAAAGCCATTAGTCTGAGGGTGGAGGAAAACCTAGGTTTGATACAGGATAGAGTGTGTCTTAGAATATTAATGGACCACTAGCTCCACGATCTCGAGGATTCGCATCTGTTCCTAACCATTCTGGCCAGAGGAGATGTGATACTTGTGAAGATACTCATGAGATAGTAGATTGCAGGCGTACTATTAAAGCTTGCTTTAGGTGTGGTAGTTTGGAGCATTGTATTACAGAATGTCCACAACAATCTTCTGGAGCATAGAGGGCATCCATTGTGTAAAATTCTAGGTATGTGGCTACCTCAAAGCCTCAAGCATCCTCAGGTCAGCACACTGGGAAGGAGGTGGTCAATAAGTAACCATATTCCTTAACACATCAAAAGGTAGGAAGGTTGAAGACATAAGGATGTGTTTATGTAATGACTAAGGAGGATGGACATGCCTCTAATGCAGTGGTGTCAGGTACTTTGTAAGTTTATTCTACATATGCTTGTCTATTGTGTGATTTTTGAGCTACACATTCATTTGTCTCTTCTACATTTGTTCGGAAGCGTACTTTGTTTGTTAGTACTATTGACTATGATTTGTGTGTTGCCACTCCTTTAGGAGTCAATATTATTCTTGATAGATAGAGCTTGTGTGAATTGTCCAATTCAAATTGCTAGTCATGAGTGACTAGCTCGATTGCATATAATGAGTATGAAGGACTATGATGTAATTTTGGGAATGGATTTTCTGTCCATCTCCCATGTCGTAGTCGACTGTTATGCAAAAGGTGTTGTTTTTAAAATCCCTAGAGAGGTAGAATTCACCTTTTGCCAAAATAATTCTGCATCACCACCTTGTCTGATTTCTTCCCTACAAGCTCAGAAATTACTTTTAGGTGGCCGCTCGGAATTTCTTACAATGGTAACGATACCAAATCAGAAGGGATGGTGTTGGAGGATATCTCTGTTGTGAAGGAGTTTTATGATATCTTTCCATAAAGCCTTCCTGGTCTATCTCCTAATAGTCAAGTAGCATTCGCTATTGATTTAGTTATGGGAACTAACCACATCTCTAAGAATTATTACAGAATGACACCTGTTGAGCTAAAGGAGTTGAAAAGGCAGCTTGAAGATTTGCTTAAGAAAAGTTTTATTCATCCTAGTGTTTCTTTATGGGGAGCTCCAGTTTTGTTTGTGAAGAAGAAAGATAGCTGTTTGTGATTGTGTATCAACTACCGAAAACCGAACAAGGTGACTGATAAGTGTCTAAGCACACCATGTTTCATGGATAAATTCTTTGCACTTTCATCACTTCTGTTTAATATAGATGTATATTTAAGCTCTTTATTCATCACAAGGCATCGGGAGACACATATGCAAGGAGAAGCTTTATTTGAGTTGTTCGAAGGAAACTAGCAAAGAACCAAAGTTAATGTGAGATCCGGACACGAATCGAACAAACCTCACAACATAGCAAGGCAATGAAGACCCTGTGCGGGTCGTACATAAGCTATACATCATGCCTGGGGTTGTGTGGCCTGGTGTGCGATACGCATACCGGCCTGACACACACAGGCAAAGCACTTTTGGGAGTTTATAAAAGCTATTCTAGGGATTTTTGGAAGGGTACTTTTTTCACCCATCTCTCCACACATCCAACCAACACTTCAAGCAAGTTGGAGAATGTGATTCATAGAGCAAATTCAATGTGGAGAAGAAGGTAGCAATTAAGGAGATCATCTAGGAGCTCACTAGCATGGATCCGATGAGTTCTCATCACCACCTTCTTGCCAACATTTTAAGGGAGTTTGTCTATGATTCTTGTCATGTTTTACATGTATTTTGAGCCCTCTTCTTTGTTGATGTTGAACTAGACTCCCAAGGCTACCTGCCAGCCGATGAAACTTGGGAGAAAAACTTGTTTATATGGATGATCTTTGTTTGGAATAGATTTTTGGCATGTTTGTATGGTTTCATTCTATTGTTATCATATTCAACATACAATGGATGGATTCTATAGATTTTGACTCTTGAATGATGCTTGTATAGTGGGATGCTTGCATGCATTAGGTCACACAATGTTTGAAGGGGGATTCGGTGTATCGGTACGCGGGAGGTTTCGGGTGCTAGTAGCTCCCCGTGAGCATAGGGTAGTTCTAGCCAGAGTGAGCATTAGAATTACCCTAGCCAAGACTCCTTGTTCCCAAAGACATCATAGGGTTATCTTTCAAATGGAGGAACCTGTATTGGATTAGGGCTACACTACGGAGGTTTCAAGGTAGTCGACCCTCGAGTCTAGTGGACCAAACCTAGCCAACATTGCACATAAAGTCCCAAATTCATCTTTACTTGTTCTTCTTCTGAGGGGATCCTTGCCCGAGGCTTCTTGAGCCATTATGATTTGCTATCTTCCTTCGCTTTTATGGTGTGTTTGAGTCCATTGTTCTTATAGTTCTTTCTTTTATTTATTTTTGTATTTGTATTTTGAAACAATAATCTCCGTTTGGTAGACAAGATAGTGATACCAAGAAGGAATTAATAACAGATCTTAGGACCCCAGGTAATACGACTCTCTCATAATTGCGGGGGAAGTTTATTACTTGATGACCCGTGCACTTGCTGCCTCGGAGTCATGTCATTGCTTTTTAACGGTCGAGTGCTCATCATTGGTGATAGTGAAGAATCAGAATCCACTGCCTTGGATCAACAATATTTTTGATCAATTATAGGGTTCACAGGTGTTTTCAAATATTAACCTTAGGTTTAGATATCACTAGTTGATGATTAAGGTAGGGAATGTGTCAAAGAATGCATTCCGAACTTGTTATGGGCATTATGAGTTTGTTGTAATGCCTTTCTAGTTGATGAATGCCTGGTTGCTTTCATGGATCTGATGAATAGAAACTTCAAACCCCTCTTGGATAGGTTCATGGTGGTGTTTATTATTGATATTCTTGTGTATTCCAAGAGTTAGCCAGAGCATAAGCAGCATTTAAGGGTTGTATTGGAGATATTGAGGAAGGAAAATTTGTTTGAAATATTCTTCAAATGTGAGTTTTGGTTGGACAGAGTGGTTTTTGTTGGTCATGTTGTAACTAAGGATGCAATTTCTATTGAGCATTAGAAGATATAATCAATTGTTGAGTGGAAGAGGCCTACCAATGTAACAGTAGTTCGCAACTTTCTGGGGTAAGTTGGTTACTACAAATGATTTATGGAAAGGTTTTTGGTGTTAGCAGCACCATTAACAAGGGCCACTAGGAAAAGAGCGAGATTTAGTGGTCTGATTAGTGCAAGCAGAGTTTTCAAGAAGTGAAACATCGGTTGGTATCTGCACCTATTCTTACACTTCAGTCTCCTATTGAAGGGTTTACCATTTACAGCGATGCTTATAAAACTAGTCTAGGGTGTGTATTGATGTTGAATGGTCATGTGGTGGCTTATGTTTCTAGACAGTTGAAGCCGTTTCAGGAGAATTACCCCACTTATGACCTAGAGTTAGCTACAATAGTTTTTGCTTTGAAAATTTAAAGGCATTACTTGTATGGTGAGGCTTGTGAGGTGTTTATACATCACCAGAGCATTAAATATATTTTCACTCAAAAAGATTTGAACATGAGGTAGAGGAGATAGTTGAAGTTATGAAAATATTATAATTTAGCTATCAGCATCATCCTTGAAAAGAAAATGTGATGGATGATGCCCTTAGCAGGAAGTCTTTTAACAGTGTTGCTACATTAATTACTTCCAAGAAGCCTCTCTTGGAGGATATAAAACAAATGGAGCTACAAGTAGTGTTGCAAGGTACTAGTGTATCTTTGGCTAGTTTAGTGGTATGACCCACTCTATTTGATAGAATTAACACAACACAAGAAAAAGATAGTTATTTGCATAAGATTCAGCTAGAAGTGGAAGGTGGCTCCCAAGTTCAGTTAAGAGTTTATAAGGATGGCTCAGTAAGGTTTGGATATCGTATTTGTGTTCCAAATAACTCAGAGTTAAAAAAAAAAAAAAAAGATCACAGAGGAAGCTCACTATACCAGCTACTCAATGCATCCTGGAAGCACCAAATGTACAAGTATTTGAAGAGTGTTTTCTTGTAAAATAACATGAAGCGACACGTTGCTCAGTTTTTGGTACAGTGCTTAACCTATCAATAGGTTAAAATGGACCATTAGAGGCTTACAGGACTACTTCATCCTTTTCCCATTCCTTGTGGAAGTGGGAGAATATTGCTATCGATTTTTGTCTGGGTTTCCTCGAACTATTAAAGGTTTTGATAGTGTGTGGGTGGTGGTAGAAAAGCTAACAAAATCTACTCATTTCATGTCTATCAAGACTGGCATGACTTCGGAGAAGCTAGCTGAGCCTTACATTGATCAGATTATGAGGCTTCATGGTGTTCTAGTCACTATTATGTCAGATCGAGATACTTAGTTTGTGGCACACTTCTGGAAGAGATTGTATAAAGCCATAGGAAGTAAATTTACTTTCAACTTGGCCTTTCACTAGAAAACAAATGAGCAGCTTGAGAGGATAATTTAGATTCTGGAGGACATGCTTCTAGCTTGTATGCTTGATTTTGGGTGTTCTTGGGATCGGCACTTGCCTTTGATAGAATTTTCTCATAATAACAATTATCAAGCAAGTATTCAGATGACTCCTTATGAGGTATTGTATGGAAAGAGGTGCATGTCACCTATTTGTTGGGATGATGTGGGAAAGCAAAGATTGTTAGGGCCATTGATTGTATAGATGACAATGGAGAAACTCCGTCTGATTAGAGATCGTCTACAAGTAGCTCAAAGTAGGCAGAAGAGTTATACATATAATAAAAGAAAAATCTTAGAATTTCAAGTTGGTGATCATGTATTCTTCAGCGTAGCTCCCACTAAAGGAGTTATCCATTTTAGTGTTAAAGGGAAGCTTAGCACTCGATATGTCAATCCGTTTGAGATCTTAGAGCACATTGGTGATGTGGCGTATTGGCTTACACTACCGCCAGCACCTTCTCTAGTGTATGATGTGTTTTGATGAATGTACAATATGCATGTGTTCTATACTAATTTGTACACTCATGCCGCATGTATTAGAATCATATTATGGAATTCGATGCTAAATCTAGTGTGTTTTACATTAATAGGTTTAGGGCAGAGCTTCAAGATGAGAGAGCATCAAAAGAAGTATTTCAGACCTCAAATGACGAAGTTAGAGCTCTCTTGAAATAATTTAAACAAGGACAAGGAAAAATTGGGTGGCTTACTGGCAGCTTACTGCCAAACTTACGGCCATAAGTCAATTCTAGAAGACTTTGCGGGCATGCTTATGGTTGTAAGGGAGGATTCAAAGCCAATTCAGAGGACCTTACGGGCATGACTTACGCCCTTAAGTATGCCCGTAAGGACCATCCAGAGGAGTTTACAATCACAATATACGGTCGTAAAGGTAGTTGCAAGAAGCAACAGAGTGAAGTTTACGGTCTAGTGGTTACGGCCGTAAGCTAGACTGTAACACAAAGAGAAGACCTTATGGTTGTGACTTAAGGCCGTAAGTAGTCCTGTAAGGCTCGTGACTATCTTTTCCAGCTCCCTAACGGCCTTGTCCTTATGCCCGTAAGTAGCCTGTAAGCAGTCGGATATAAATAGGGTTGATGAGGATTTTTAGGGGATCCAATTCTTTTCTTTCGAGCCATTCTTCAAGGCTAATTTAGGGAAGATAAGAGACAAATCTACAGCACCTAAGGAGCAATTTTCCAAGGGAGATTTCACTCAACATTCAAGGGAATTGAATATTGTAGCCATCAAGCTCACCTTGGCGGTGTGCGTGGAAGCCTATCTAGGGTTTCTTCGATGATTCCTCATCAACACAATTGAGAAGGTGGTTTTCATGGATTTTATGTTTCCTCCTATTAGTTGTATCTTGAATGCTTGACCTCCATTAATGGAGGGTTAATTTGTAGGTTTTTGGGTATAGTTAAACTCTAGGGTTTATATTTTTGACATTGGTTGTTGGATCTTTGATGCTTTAATTATTTTCTTATTCGCAATCTCATCTATTTGAGCCTAATTTTGTGAATGAATGCTTGGTTGCTAACAAGACGAAAGCCCTAGCTATCATATTTGGAATTACTACATGACTGTTACGCCCCTTGCATAATCGTAAGTCCACAGGTCGTACAAGTAGTAAAGTGCACCCAAAAGGATCTGGTAGTTGAATCTAGAAAGATTAGTAAAAGCTCTCAATACTTGTTCATTTCCTAATATCTAACCAGTTCAAATATTGGTTTTGCAATGATCAAAATTACTAAAGAAGAAGAAAAGAAGAAAGGATGAAAAGACAGGGTTTAGGGTTGTAGAGATAGTAATGGGAAAGGCAGTGCCCCAGTCTAATCCCCTTGATAAATGCACTGACTCTGCTATTGATTACATGGATATCTCCTTGGACTGTAGTGACCATCTACAGAGAATTTGATAACAATGTCCTTACTCAAGGCTCAGAGCAGACTCAACCCCTTTCCTAATGTGTGCCCTAGCTAGATGAATAAAGCTTATCCTCTAAACAGCAAGAAATCATTCTAAGGTTAACATGCACTCTTAGGTGCAATTGCAACTATAGGGGACACTGCACACCACATTAATCTCACACAAATATCAGTTTTCCCCACATCGAGTTTTGTAATATATAAACATCAATGGCAATCAACAAAAGAAGATACTCCACATAAACAAAAGGGAGTTCACAAGGAAACTCAATAATCAAATAACACAAGTAAATACATCATAATGTCAAGGGTCATAATCTGAGGTACTGAAAGATAGTTAGCCCCTTATGGTTCTACAAGCAATCATAGAAAATTAATAAGAGGAACAAAGATGATTCATTAGACTCTCTTCTTGCTTTACAATCACGTCGAAGAAAGCTTGACGATGATCATACTGGCAATCCTCTTATCCAGTGCTTATCTCCTCTCTAAATCCAACCCTAAATGATGCCGATGGCTACACTAACCCCTGCCTCCGAAAAGAGAGAAAAAGATGATTCTAAAATCTAACTTTAGGGCATAAATACCCATATCTCAATGCAAGCACAGCCATGTTGACAGTGGTGCTAATGACCGTGCTTGGCTCCAGATGCTAAGAAGTAATCTTAGGCATGATACCAATAAAACACATGGGGCTTAACATGCCCGTGCTTCCTGAGCATGATGGTATAAGGAGCCTTATGATCATGCTAATATTTTTCATATATTTCCAGTAAAAAGCAAGGGAGTAAGCATACCCGTGCTTACCGACCGTGCTCCCTCAACACGCGGGTGCTAAGAGAGGCGAAACCATTCTTCCAAGCTTTGTACAGACTCCAGTATAATGCACGGGCCTTAGCAAGCCGAGCTTCTAACCGTGCTTCCAAGCACGGGTGTGCTTTGGACAATGCTTGTTCTGAAAATTGCATTCTAATGCTGCTTTGTGTCAGAATTTATCTCTATTCATTCCTTTTGGTCAGAACACAATTATCTGCAACAATTAGCAAACATACCTCATGTAGCATCAGTTTATACCAAAAATATGCTAAAAGGACAAGTAAATCACACAATAGGGTATATAAAATATCTATATAAAATGCACTCATCAGTGACTAGAAGAAATTCCTGCCTAGCATAGACTTGCCGCAATTTAAGAGGATAGCGAGTACACCTCTGATTAGGATACTTTGAAGACATAATCTTCCACAATCCTTCTGAGTGGGTTAGTGATAATCTCCATGCTTTTTATAATCATGTGGACTGGATTTTAGGAGAAATTGTATTTCTACTATGTATTCAGATTACGAATAATCTTTCTCTACAAGGGGAGATTATCTACTTAAGAGATTGTCTTTAGCCCACGATAAGGTTTCATAGAGTGTTAATGTGATTGTGTGGATATATATATATATATATATCAGCTCTATACCTATTCAGTTACTCTTCACCTGAGAAATTAAGGTTGAGTATAATTCTGAAATCTTTTAGTTTAAATAGAATTGCATGTTTAGACAACCTATGTCCTGTACTGTATAACACTAGAGTGATGCTATGCCTGGATATCACTTTCTTCCTTGACATATCTCCCATTATTTCCCGTATTTTCTTATACTTTCTTGCTTTTGTTCACACACAAAAGATTCGATCATTTAGGCTAATTTTTTTTGGGTTTAGAGTTATTATTAGTATTCACTTTTTTCCCCATGGATGAACACTTTGCACTTACGCACACTTTATTACACGATTAGCACGTATACTTGCGTCCCTATCATGTTTCATTTTCAATGCTAAAGAAGTTTATTTCGAATCCTGACCATGTCATACAGTTCTCCTACTGTAAACTTAATAGTGACATAACATATGAGGAGCAACCAACTAAAGTGGTGGATTTCAAGGAGCAAGTACTGAGAAGGCGGATCATTACTTATGTCAAAGTTTAATAGAGTAGTCACTCAGAGTGCTAGGCCACCTGGGAGTTAGAGTTAGAGATGCAGGAGAAATACTCGTACCTTTTCTGACAATCAAGTGAGAGTTTACAGAACTAAACATTTCTTTATGGGTGGTGAGTTTGTGAACCCCACCCAATTTTTAATCCTAGCCATCATATTTTACATTATTTTTATCACATGGGTTAATTCGCTTGCCTTTAAATCTTATCCCCAACAATTCCCAGATAGTGGTAATAAGACCCCTAACACACCCCTTGTGTGTGTGTACCGCAAGTGCACGGGTTATAGAAGTAATAAAGTACCCTAGTGAGTAGGTAGCTGTATCCACATGTAATAGTGATCAGAAATAGAAGAATTACTATTTAACTATGGTGAAGATGATTCAAAGTGGTGTGAACAATATCGACGCAAATAGAAATAAAAAAAACAAGAAGGAGACGAAATAAAATGATAGGAGAGGCAATCGATGGAAAGTGGGGCACCCGGACATTACTCACCATAGGACTATTGCTTCAAGTGCAAGACTAATCATTATATCTATTAACTAATGTTTAATGAGTCGTGGAAATCCTTAAACACACGGCGCCAAATCTAAGGTCAACTGCGACTAACCCTACCCTGTGCCCTTGTGGAAAGGAATGCTCTCGACACCTCAAACTGTGCAAGGTTGCATAAAGCTCTAGGGACTCCAAGTGATAAACCTTATTCCCTAATCTAGATCTAACCCTTTGGTCTAGGCGAAAGACCCCTAGTCACAATTAAGCCCCAGCACTAACGATTACTTCAATGCTTCACTCTGTTGCTTGGGCAACTAAGCCCTAGCAGAGTTCTTTTCTTAGCACTTCACTCTATTGTGACCGCAAAAAACTCTTAGAACACGAAGATAGAATAAATCACACTGGAAAGGAAAAAAGATGTTCCACTACCTCTCGACTCACCATCTCAACCCTCTCCAATCTAGCTTTATCTATCCCTCATGGTGTGTCACTCATCCACAAGCATTACCAAGATGGATTCTCAACCCTAGTGTCACTCTAAGGAAAAATCACTTCAACAAGCATTCAAGATTGGAACTCAATTACAACATCAATTAAAGAAAACATAATGAAAGGTTAATGAAACAAAATCATCTTAGGTTTTACAAGTCCAGCTACCCACTAGGAGTTTAGCTCTCCATGGAGCAAGATACAATCAATAATGAAATCGAAACAAAAACATGCAATCCATAACTAAAACCCCCTTGTAGTCCGTATCGATGGTCTTGTGGAGTAGCCTCGTCTTCTCCGAAAGTTCCCTCATCAAGTCTAGAGCACACCTCGCCGAATCGATGCCGACGAAAGCTCCTCCAATAACTATCTTCTGAAAGAACACGGTGTTGAAGGCATAGAACCACTCCAAAAACCTTGCCAAAGCCTCTCCAAATCCTAGCCCGAGCACCTCCAAAGTTGGGGAAAAGAAGGGAATAAGATTCTTCAAAATATCTCAAATTGCAACTTAAATAGGGCTGGAATCGGGCATCCACACGGGCATGTGAATTTCCAGGAATTGAATTTTCAACTCACTATAAACAGTTATCGCTACAGTGATTTGCTGCAGTGAACTACTGCATTGCTTCACTAAAATGCTCCCGAATCCACACTTTTCATCGAGGCCACATGAATGGGCACACATCCATACGGTAGATCACGTTGCGTCTTCAATAAAATCACATTTGATAAAGATCTTGCTAGTGTTTCACAATTCAGAACACATGAGTGTGACTGCCTTTATGCCCCTCCAATTTGCATGTTCACTCGAGCACAACGGAGGTTGGCACACACTCACATGTCTTTGAGTACAACTTGTGTCTTCACGTTTGTTCACTCAAAGATTTCTTCAACAAATTATATCCATGATCTAATTTTGGTTTCTTTTTTCCATTATTGTTTTCACAACCCTACATGCGCAAAAGAACACAAATACACATGTATAAGCGATAAAACCTGAGAAAAGTAATGCTCAATGTAAGAAAAGAATACTTCGTATTACTATTACACAAGCACTTATCAAACTCCCCCACACTTAAGCTTTTGCTTGTCCTCAAGCAAAAATAAAACATTGAAGCATAGAAGAAGGAAATAATGAAAGTGATTGGCATTAGTTTCACCAAAAACATACAAGGGAGGCATTCTACAAGTAAAGAAAAATTTCAACACCAAATACGAAAAATCATTGCTTTAGCTAAAAACTAAAATAAAAAAGGACAACAAACCGAAATCGTGTAAGTGTGTATAAACTCACTCAAGTCAACCCACCGTATACTCCTCAAAGCTCTAAGTATAAGGAACTCATTTATGTACAAAAAGAAAGAAAAAAGATGGTAGTAGCTTCACACATCCTTTAAGGTAGCCCTTTCCGAAGCATCCGCTAAGGTGGCTATCACACTTTCGAGGTGTTAGCTCTTTCTACCGGGGTAGTAGCTTTCACTCATCCAATGAGATAGCTCTTTCTCTCATTAGGACATAACTAGAATCCGACTTATGAGAGTAGCTTCATACTTCATAGGTGGTAGCTCTTTCCACCATCAATTCACAACACAACAAAAATAACTTTTTTCAACAAAATTAAAACAAGAAACAACCTAGAATAATCCCTTAAACATCAAACTTGGGTTTCCACAAGGTTTAATAAGTGAGTAGTGCAACATGTGTCAATCGGGCAAAAATTCCTTCAAATTCAAGTAAAAACTAGAGCATTAAAAAATTCAATGTTAAAAATTCTCCTAAACTTAAGAATACCACCATTGCAACTAAGGTGAACCGCCATTGGCTACATGAGCACGAACAATAAAAGCATAAGTATAGAACATGTGTAATGTGAACTCCCACCCCCCACCCCACACACACACACTTAAGATGTACGCATGCAAGTACAATAAAATATAAAGCAATGAAAAACATATGTGAAGGTGGGCAATTGAAACAATACTCCCCTAAACTCATAATGGCATGTTTGATGGAGCTATATTCATTAAGAGTTGAGTTCCAATGGGTTGTGGACAACACACAGCCATGTGAATGTCACATTGACCGTGCCAATGACTAGTCCTCAAATTCCATACTCACAAGACCATCTACACGTATACACAAGGGGTTCAGTGAAGCTCAATCAAAAACAAAATAAACTCGAGTATATAAAGATATGAAAAATGAAATACATTTCGAGACAGCTGAAAATAAAAGATAAACTCCGAAGTAAGATCCTTTCTGAGTGATACAAGTCCAAAACATAATGATGAAATGAAATACGGAAACATAAAGACAAGTAAAAATAAAGTGAAGATGCATCAAGTGTCGGTGTCTTCTACTGGCTCTGTTGTTGCTATTGCTTGTGCTGGTGAAGATATGGATGCTCGTGGATCAATCGGTGTTGCTGGAGATGATAGTGGTGTTGGGGATGCCTAAGGAGTCCTCGGTCTCATCACAAATGGTGAAGTCGCATCTTGCTCTAGTAACTGCTGTAGTGTGCCGAGACGCGAAATCACCTCTACATGGTTCGCTGCCTATGTCACGCGAACCTCAGCTATCTCTGTCCGCAGTACCCCCACCATACTCTCAATCCTCTCAAAGCGATCATAGGCTCGAGATGGAGAAAACAACTGAACAGGTGGTGGCTCCTGTACTGTAGTGGGTACCAAGGTCTCCATCTGCTCAGGCTGCGGCTCTTGCATAGGCTAAGACCCCTCTACTGGCTCTCCACCATCCTCGGTGATCTTAATTGCAGGTGTGACCATCACATAAACCCCTGGCTGGTACCTGCAAACCATCCCAATTAATCTCATTGTCTCAATACCAATAGGGGATGGAGTGATCGTCTTCTCGGCCCCGCGAATGGCGTCCAAAAGACCCATCCCCATGATGAGTCTAGTAATGTAGGGGCCAGAGAAGAGGACACTGACTCTCTCATACTACCCCTGACGCATCAAATACTCAACTACAATGTGCCCAAGGTAAATTGGCTCACTCAGCACCATCAAGTATAAGTATAGTAGCTCCTGACGGCTCAACACCCATGTACTGTCACCACGTCCATTCACTAATCGGCTAAGAACGGTGTAGATGTAGCGGTAAGCAAGGCCGGGAGAGGCATGTCACCTTAGAGACTCTCGGCTCGTACTGTCCCTGTTCGTACAGTACTCTCTATGCACGCTGAGGTGTCAAGCTGGCAGGGTAATCAATCGCCAACTGTGCATACTCCTCTATATCAATGAAAGCTTCATCATATAGACCAAGTCGGATTAAAAACTGGCTGACCCTCATACTATAGTGCTGTTCAAATGTTCAGAACTGTATAGTATCGATGCTCAAGAAATAACTATACGAGCGATCAAACTTAAATGACGAGAGCACCTCTAATGTAAGCATACGGATCACTAGCTGTCGTATAAACAATAATCTCCGCCAGCTACCGACTGAGATGAGCTCCTCTAGCTCATCAGCCATGTCATCCCCTAACTGAATCTCCCTGAGCGCAGTCAAATCCGAGAATCGTATCTGACCAAACTTGAGCTTTGACAATCTCACAAATCGAGCCTGGCGCTAGGGAATCGCAAACTCTAACTGCTATAGCTCAGGAGAAGACTCTCTTGGATGCTTGTTGGCCACTTTCTTTGTTCTGGGAGCCATATCTGTGAAAATTGAAAAGAGAATCGATCAAATAAACTCTCAAAACAATACTGCAGAAATCCACATGGTCGTGTGGAAATTCCATACGCCCGTGTGGATCTATGGGGCGTGAAAGCCGCACGGCCACTATGCCAAAATCACTGAAATACATAAAAATTTTACTTTAAAACCACTCTAATGCATGCACCAACCAATTAAACATGAAAATAAAGCATCAATCACGAGATTAATCGAAATAAAACAAGATTTGCGAAAGAAAAAGAGAATAAGGGCTTACCGACAAAATAGAGATGAAAAGCTTCGAATGCAGTTAGAAAACAACCCTAGGACTCTATAAATAGATGGTGAGGGGTCAAGAGAGAGAGGAGAGGCGTCGTTTGAGTGTTTGGGAGTTAAAGAACGAAGGGGCACGAGGGAGTTATAAAGAAAAGTCACGCCTGTTCACTATCTGCACATTCACACGGCCGTGTGGAAATTACCCACGCCCGTGTCACTCCACAGGAGGGCTCACAAGGGCAGACACATGCCCCTGTGTGCTCTCAGGATAGCTTTTGGCTGTTCCTGAATGCATCCACACGGCTTGTGAAAATTCCCCACGCCCGTGTGCCTAACCCACAAGGGCACCCACACGTCCCTATGGCTTCTCTGTCCACCCGAAAAATTTGGCTAAGTGTTCCACTCGCCCCTGTGGAAATTCCACATGGGCGTGTGAATGCTCACTGGGCACTCACAAGCCCCTGTGTGCTCTCGGGATGGAGAACTTTTTTGCAGAGTTTCACACATGCGTGTGAAAATTACCCACGCCCGTATGTAGTTGACAGGGTCATCCACAGGGGCATTCACATGCCCCTGTGTCTTCTCGGGATAGAGTTTGAGAACTCTGCAGAGAAACACACACCCGTATGGAAATTACCCACGGGCGTGTGACCGTCACAAGGCCATTTACAGGGGCATTCACACGCCCTTGTGTCCTCTCAGGATGAGCTCCGAACAATTTGGCTAAGTGTTCCACTCGCCCTTGTGAAAATTCCACACGGCCGTGTGTCTTCTCTGGATTACTTAGACAAAATTACAAACTCTACAAAAAATTTTCTGAACACTTATATACACATAGAGCATGCCCTTAACATTAGAAAACTAACCAGAGAATCATGAGAAACACACTCAAATGACCAAGAAATTTTGCCAATCACAATTAAGCACATGAAATCACCAATAATCCACCAGAAAAACATAGCAATAACATGTAAGAGATTAAGACACCAACACTAAAGCTTATTCATGCAAGTTCTAAACTAAACCTAGAAAAACAGCAAAGGCTTGGGTTGCCTCCCAAGAAGCGCTTGTTTAACATCACTAAGCTTGGCATACCTCTTCTTACCTCACGGGGGCTCACAGAGAAAGAATACTTCCTTGCCATCGTTACTAACCTCTCCACCAAAGTATGATTTCAGTCAGTGTCCATTCACCTTAAATGTACCCTTCTTCGTATGAGTAATTTCAATAGCACCATGGGATGATACTTCGGTTACAGTATAGGGCCCAAACCACTTAGACTTGAGCTTCGCAGGGAAAAGCCGTAGGCGAGAGTTGAACAATAACACTTGATCGCCTACTTTGAACTCTTTCAAATTCTTGATATGCTTGTCATACCACTTCCAAATTCTTTCCTTGTAAATCCTTGCATCTTCATATGCCTTCAACCTCCATTCATCCAACTCATTGAGATGAAGCATTCTTTGCTTCCCCGTTTTGCTTAAGTCAAAGTTCATCGCCTTGACGACCCAATAGGCTTTATGCTCAAACTCCAGAGGCAGATGACATGACTTACCATACACCAAGTTATAGGGAGTGGTCCCTATGAGAGTTTTATATGCCGTTCGGCGAGCCCAAAGTGTGTCATCTAAGCGTTTTGACCAATCCCGCTTTCCTTGTTCCACAAACTTTGTCAGTATTCTCTTAAGCTCTCTGTTTGTGACTTTCACTTGACCACTTGTCTGTAGGTGATAGGGGGTAGCAAGACGATTTTGCACTCCATAACGCTTCAATACTTTTTCAAGTTGAGTGTTGTAGAAATGAGTTCCTCGGTCACTAATGATAATTCGTGGGGTTCCAAATTGAGAGAACAATCTCTTCAGAAATTTAACCACGGTTCAAGCATCGTTAGTACGTAGAGCTTGAGCCTCCACCCATTTAGAAACATAATCAACTACCACTAGAATATATTGACTACCATTGGATTTTGGAAATGGTTCCATAAAATCAATACCCCACACATCAAGCACCTCACAAAATTGCATTAGATTCTAAGGCATTTCATCCCGCCGTGATGGATTGCCAACCCTCTGACAACTATCGCATCGAAGAACAAATTGATGCATATCTTGAAACAAAGTCGGCAAATAGAAACCGAAAGCCAAGGCCTTTTCAGCAGTTCTACATGAAGCAAAATGTCCCCTAACCGACCCGGAGAGACAATATGCGAGAATTAAAGTCCCAACCTTCTTCCCTTGATACACATCTTCAGACCACATGATCCGCACAAATGCGAAACAAGTATGGATCATCCCAAAAGAAGTTCTTTAAATCACTAAAAAACTTCTTCTTTTGTTGGAAGATGAGGCCCTGCTTAAGTACTTTCCCCGATAAGTAGTTTGCAAAATCCACGAACCATTGAGTACCCTCTAATTATGAACTCTGGACTGCATACAAGTGCTCTTTGGGAAAGAAATCATTGATTTCTTTGCTTGATGGATCTTAACCTTCACAACCCTCCAATCGAGACAAATGGTCTGCAACTACATTTTTCGTCCCTCTTTTATCTCCATATCAAACTTTTACAACAGTAGGATCCAACAAATCAACCTTGGTTTCGCATCAGCCTTGTTCATGAGATAACGGAGTATCGAGTGATCGACAAATACGGTAACCCTAGATAAGATGAGGTATGGCCAGAACTTGTCAAAAGCAAACACCACTGCTAACAATTCTTTTTCTGTAGTTATATAGTTTTCTTGAGTACTCATGAGAGTCTTGCTAGCATATAAAATTAGTTGGAATTGTTTACCTTTCCTCTGCCCCAAAACTACTCCAATAGCATAGTCACTCGCGTCACACATGAGCTCGAAGGGTTTATACCAATTTGGGGTGATCAAAATCGGTGCTTGCACTAATTTCTCTTTCAACAAATTGAGAGCAATTGAATAGTCATTCCCGAAATCAAAGGGAGCATCTTTTTCAAGGAGTTTTCTCAACAGTTGAGTGATTTTTGAAAAGTCCTTGATGAACCTCCTATAGAAGGCCGCATGCCCTAAGAAACTACGAACTCTTTTCACATTTGTAGGTGGGGGAAGTTTGTCTATGACTTCAATCTTCGCCTTGTCTACCTCCATTCCTACTTGGGAAATCTTATGACCAAGGACAATGCCCTCTTGGACTATGAAGTGACACTTTTCCCAATTAAGAACAAGATTTGTTTCCTCACATCTCACCAACACTCTCCCCAAGCTCCTTAAGCAAATGTCGAAAGAATCTCCAAATACCGAGAAGTCATCCATGAACACCTCCATGATATCTTCTATAAGATCATCAAAAATGGCCATCATGCAGCACTAAAATATCGTTGGTGCATTACACAACCCGAAAGGCATTCTTCGATAAGCAAAAGTCCCATATGGGCAAGTAAATGTTGTCTTCTCTTGCTCTTCTGGGGAAATAGGAATTTGGAAGTATCCTGCCTGACATACCATCAAGGATACAATAAAACTAATGTCCGGCCGGTCGCTCCAACATCTGATCAATAAACGGAAACAGAAAATGATCCTTTCGAGTCGCATCATTCAACCTCCTGTAATTAATGCATACACACCACCCTGTGACCTTTTTGGTTGGGATCAACTCATTTCTTTCATTTCTCACCACTGTTATTCCCCTTTTTTTTGGAACTACTTGAGTTGGACTCACCCAAGCGCTGTCGGCGATGGGGCATATAATTCCTGCATCCAACAATTTAATTACCTCTGCCTTAACAACCTCCTTCATGTTCAGGTTCAATCTTCTCTAGGGTTGAACCACAGATTTGTAATTATCCTCCATTAAGATTTTATGAGTGCAAAATGAAGGTTTGATGCCTTTTATGTCAGAAATCTTTTAAGCAATGGTAGATTTATGTCTCTTTAACATGCTCACAAGCTTGTCTTTCTGATTTGCAAAGAGGTATGAAGCTATAATAACAGGAAGCTTTGATCCTTCCATAAGAAAAGCATATTCCAAATGTGCCGGCAAAGTCTTAAGCTCTAACCCAAGTGGTTTCTCAATGGACGGTCGCAATATGTTCTCTTTCAATCTATCAATTTCCTTGAATCGTGTGGAATCTTGTTCGAGCACTTCCTCCAACCCATCTACTTGTACATGTGATTCTAGATTATCCTCAACAACATCCACATTCCCTATGTCACAAGTTGCCTGGGCTGCATTTGAAACTCCCACCGAAAAAATTTCATGCCTTTGTTCTTGACTGAAAACATCAAATTGAGCAAAGACCCTTTTCCAAGCTTTCTTCCAAATGATAACTCATAGTAGACAGCGCATACTTTTCAAATTGATCCAGCATACTTCTTAGCTCACAACATTGATCTTGAATCTCATTAATGTAATCAATAACTGATCCTTCCACGGGATGGTTGAGGGTGAATTGCTCTCGTATGAAGCAATATGAATTAGACTGCATTGTAAACAAATGAACTTTCTATTCCATGTCTTCAACCATTCCCGTGATTGTATCAAATAGTTTGGTTACATTGATCATCTTTCCTAAAATCAAAGAAAAGAAACAAATCATAACAATGGAAGAATAAGAAGATGTGAAATAGAACAAGTGATGAATATCTAAAATAGCAAAGTGCAAAATGTTTCCAAAACGCCTAATCCCCGGCAATGGTGCCAAAAACTTGACACACCCCTTGCGTGTGTGTATCGCAAGTGCACAGGTTGTTGAAGTAATAAAGCACCCTGGTAAGTGGGTAGTCGTATCCACAGGTATTAGTGATCAGAAACACAAGAATTGTTATTTAACTATGGTGAAGATGATTCAAAGTGGTGTGAACAATATCAATGCAAATAGAAATAAAAAAAAAAACAAAAAGGAGACGCAATAAAATGATAGGAGAGGCAATCAATGGAAAGTTACTCACCCTAGGACTATTGCTTCAAGTGCAAAACCGATCATTATATCTCCTAACTAATGTTTAATGAGATGTGGAAGTCCTTAAGCACACGGTCCAAAACCTAAGGTAAACCATGACTAACTCTACTCTATACCCCGGTGGAAATGAATGCTCTCGACGCCTCACACTGTGCAAAGTTGCATAAAGCTCTAGGGATTCCAAGTGATAAACCCTATTCCCTAATCTAAATCTAACCCTTTCGTCTAGATGAAAGACCCCTAGTCACAATTAAGCCCTAGCATTAAAAATTACTTCAACACTTCACTATGTTGCTTGCGCAACTAAGCCCTAGCAGGGTTCCTTTCTTAGCACTTCACTCTATTGTCACCACAAAGAACTCTTGGAACACAGAGATATTATAAATCACACCAGAAGGGAAAGGGGACGTTCCACTACCTCTTGACTCACCCTCTTAACCCTCTCCAATCTAGCTTTGTCTAATCCTCATGATGTGTCACTCATCCACAAGCATTACCAAGATGGATTCTCAACCCTAGTGTCACTCTAAGAAAATATCACTTCAACAAGCATTCAAGATTAGAACTCAATTAGAACATCAATTAAAAAAAACATAATGAAAGGTCAATGAAACAAATTCATCCTAGGTTTTACAAGTCCAACCACCCACTAGGGGTTTAGCTCTCCATGGAGCAAGATGCAATCAATAATGAAATCAAAAGTAAAAACATGCAATCCATAACTAAAAACCCCCTGTAGTCCGTATCGATGGTCTTGTGGAGTAGCCTCATCTTCTCCAAAGGTTCCCTCATTAAGTCTAGGGCACACCTCGTCGAATCGTTGCCGACGAAAGCTCCTCCAATAACTATCTTCTGAAGGAACACGGTGTTGAAGGCGTAGAACCACTCCAAAAAACCTTGCCAAAGCCTCTCCAAACTCTGGCCGCGAGCTCCTCCAAAGTTGGGAAAAAGATTCTCCAAAATGCCTCAAATCGTGACTTAAATAGGGCTAGAATCGGGCATCAACAGGAACGTGTGAAATTTCCACAAGCCTGTGTGAATCTCCAGGAATTAAATTTTCAGCGTGTTCTAAACAGTAACTGCTATAGTGATTTGCTGCAGTGAACTGCTACAATGCTTCACCAAAATGCTCCCAAATCCATACTTTTCATTGAGGCCACATTAATGGCACACATCCATGTGATAGATCGCGTTGCGTCTTTAATAAAATCACATTTATCAAAGATCTTGCTAGTGTTGCACAAGTCAAAACACATGAGCGTGACTGCCTTTGTGCCCCTCCAATTTGCATGTTCACTCAAGCACAACGGAGGTTGGCACACACTCACATATCTTTGAGCACAACTTGTGTCTTCACATTTGTTCACTCCAAGATTTGATCAGCAAATTGTATCCACGATCTACTTTTAGTTTCTTTCTTTCATAGTTGTCTCCACAACCCTACATGTGCCAAAGAACACAAATACACATGCATAAGCGATAAAACCTGAGAAAAGCAATGCTCAATGTAAGAAAAGAATACTTCATATTACTATTACACAAGTACTTATCAACCCCCAAAACCCACCAGCGGTGATTACATAACCGTGTAGTTTTTCAAAATAAAATATAGGACCAAGCCTCATTTTTCTCTCCCTGGTTGTGTGTGGTGTTGGCGGCAAGGGCGAGGGAATGGTCTTAGCATCAAGGGTTTCATTTCACTTTTACTTTTAAGATGAGAAGTCTCTTCCTTGAATCTATGGCTAAGCGGTTGAATTCTTATTGTTATCTTCTGAATTTTGATCTGCTATTGTTTGATGTTATTAATTGATGGGATGCTTATTTAGAGATTGAGATTAATTTTCGGTGTTTTGTCTTTGAAGCTTAGGTTCCATTGTGATTCTTTTTTATTTTTGAACCTTGGTCTAATGAGGATTGAGTTAATGTGGTGTCAGGAAGCATATATGCATGATGGTTGAGTTCTGCATAGCCTTATGTGAAATTTTTTTTTAGAAGCTCGGTTGTGTAGGTCAACTTATATTTTATCTGTCAGCACTAAAGAAACTGAAAGATATTGGTTTATTCTTTTTTAAAAATTTAGTTTAAATAGCCATTAGAGTTGTTGTTAAGGTAAAGATAATCATGGGACTGCATTTAATGCTATAGGTGTTCAGTTTTACAGCCCTGTGTATCATATATATATATGTCTGATGGATGTAGTGGAATTGATTTAAAGTTCTACCGTCCACTAATCAATATATATATATATATAATTTGATTCGTTGTGTATCCCTATGTATGTTACAGCCTTGGTGATTGTTAACCATTGGTCATTGTATATAATTAGGCTTTGGAATCTAAGTCATGATGTAATGTTCATGTTTTAGGGCCTTTGCTCGAATTCTTATTTTAGTATCAGAGTGGATTCTATAACTCGGGGATTTCTCCAGGTAAGTAACCACATAAAAATTATACTATGTATATGCACCGTTTTGACACTAGTTAAATTTGTTAATTTAATTATTTTATATATTCATTGTTGATAATTAAATTATTGTTGATTAGTCAATTACTATTTCTCTAATTATGACTATTTTCGGTATTATCTTTTAATTATCTCAAATTATAATTTATGATATCCTTTTTTGAACAATTTGAACTATTTGAATTATTAAATATTTATTTAATTTTGGATTATTTATTATCTGAACTATCATATATTTTATTTAATTTATGATTATTTCTATTTCTCTCAATTGCTTGAAAATTATATATATATATATATATTATTTTTTGGTTAGTTATATTTTTGAATTATTTGGATTATTCAGTTATTTGATCATTTTTATAAATTATCAATTCTAGTTTTAAATAATTAATTATTTTGATATTATAAAAATTGGATCATATGATTGTTAGGATTTTTTACTTGGTGATTTATTCCATATTTGCTTAGTTTGGACTTTGTTAGTTAATGTTTTGCCAATATGAAGTATTTTATCATAACAATTATAGTCTCTAATTAACTATGCAATAACCCTGTTATTGGGTGTTAAACATTGGCCATGTCGACATGTAACTCTATTAAGAAACTATAATTTCGCAACGTTCCTTCAGTGGAGAATAACAGCCTCTGACAATTTGACTCGGGTCACCAAGGGCAAACAAATTAATTTTGAACCTCTGACTCGGGTCACAAAGTTTAAAAAAATGATCTCTGATATTTTGTTTGGCAATAGTGATTGGTAGATGTATAATCTGAATTATCTGACAAAGATTGTATTTTGCGGTATTGTTTTGTTTTTGAGCTGTATTCAGACAAATATTGTACTATGCTATGTTATTTTGTACTAAATCATGATTTTTCAAAATTGCTATAATCCCAATGTTTTTAGCGGTTACTTACTGAGTTTTTGAGCTCATAAATATGTTTTCAACAATTTTTCAGATATTTATGGTTTGTAGATGGATAGCTTAGCAAGGGCTATTGAACGAAGCATAGTCTAGCTTTATTTCATGTTAATAATGTTCTATCTTCTAGTAGACCTAAACATTAGCATTGTGTATTTGTTGTTTTTTGTGAACCTTGTTAGTTTGATTTTGTCTTGTGTCCAGACGTTGTACATTTTACTTTAAATTGGTACTTCTACTAGATGTTATCTGCTTTCTCGAGATAGGTTTTAAGGCCTTACATACTCACTTGGTCTCGGCCATGTGGGTATACGGCAATTTGTTGGTGTATCGGGCTCAGTAGACCATGTTTGGAGCGTGATAACCTAACTTCTACTCCTCCCTACCAACAATGGTGTCTTGCTAAGGCGCCATCCCATCCCCATCTCTTTTAGAGATGAAGACCTAATGTTTGATTTCTTACCTCTTGTCACAGTGGCGAATAAGGAATTCAAGAACCTTGCGAGACAAGATCCTGGATAAAGCATTGCTAAAATTGAATCTCAATATTAGAACGAATTTTATCAATTGAAGAGAAGTAAAGAAAGCATATTACATCCAAGTTCCATCAAATCCAAGCACCAAGAAAGTGTTTAGTTATTCATGGACGAAAGTACCATATAAAATATGATCAAAATACAAAAGAATAAGAGTTTCATGAAGAACTCCCTCAAATTCAAGGAATGAGGTAAAAGAGATGACTCTATTCTCTTCAAGCTTAATGCACTCCTTCAAATCCTTTAATGATCTTCAATCTCCTCTGATAAAAGTTTTGAATTTATCTACTAGAATCGTCTTTCAAACTACAGCCAAAAGATCTAAGAAGGTTTCCAAAGTTCCCCCAAAAGATCTTATAAATCTATTTATATAATCTTCTGGACAACTAAACACAGCCACCAAACATGACAGTGTTTAGTAGGTATATTAGGCCGTTAAGGTTCTTAATCAAACACCATTGAGCAAATACACATTATGGAAACACGTGCCCGCAGCACATAAACACGACCATGTTAGAAGAACATGGCCTTATAGAACAATACATAGTTGTATTTCACAGGTGTGTTTAGTTTAGATTCTTTATTTTTTTTTTTTTATCTTCACTACATGAAACTTTCTCAAATTATTTTCTTTTGATATAAAACCTATAAAATGACCCTATACATGAAATTTAATAAGGTTAAGCATCAAATCTAAACAAAACACTCCAAGATCAAGAAAAATGCTAAGTGAAATTCTATAAAAATAATGATTAATGAAGAACTTGTCAAATGTCCCCAAACTTAAGCTTTTTCTTGTCCTCAAGAAAATAACACTGGAAATTAAGAAGAATAAGTGCTTTATCATGAACTTGAAGAATATTAAAGCATTTAGCCATAAAAATGCACCCCATTTGCATTCATTGAAATAAAATAATTTGATTAGAAGACTAGTTAAACTTAACTCATGGTTGGTCCTAGAAGAATGAATAAAAATCTCTTAATACTTAGGTAATTAACGATTAAAACTAAATAAGAGTACAGATTTAGAAAAATTTTTTTATTCTCTTTGTTTTTACTCTTTTCTTTACACACTTTTTTCCACAATTTTATTTTCCTTTTCTTTTTCTTTGTCTCTCTTTGTTTAAACATGGGCAATAGCTTTCCTACATCCCCCCAGGTAGACTCTTTCTTAGTAGGCATACAAAAGTAACCGACTTTCTAAGAGAAGCTTCCTACATCGGTGGTAGCTCTTTCCACCAAACACACATCTTTTAAGGTAGTCCTCTGTCTTGGTAGGGCATATAAAATCATCCAATTTCCAAGAGTGACTTTACACTTAAAAAGAAAATCTGTGCAGAAACTTTATAACAAGCACTTGCTTAACAATACAATTTTTATACACTAAGTTCCTAAAAACATAATCAATTTTGAAAATTTGAAATTAGCTCCATAAAAGAGACATAAAGCACTTAAAAGTATCTAAGGAAGCACATATATAAGTTTAGAATGAATTTAATCTAAGAACTGATCCAAAGAATAGAGATAGTGCAACTAATAAACCATGCTAAAGATGCTATCAATAATGATAAAATGTCATAATGATCTACACTAGATATGAAATTTTTAAAAATTTAAGCGCAAAAACCTTTTTCCGACTGATGAATGTACAATGTTCTATTATTTTACATGATTTTGTACACACATTAGGCATGTATTAGAAGTATATTGTGGAATCCGACACTAGACATAGTGTGTTTTGCATTCTCAGGCTTCAGACAGCACTTAAAGATGAGGGAGAGCCAAAAGAAGCATTACAAACCCTAAACGAAGAAAATAGAACTCTCTCGGCATCAATTGGATAAGGACAAGGGAAACAAGATGGCTTATGGGCAACTTACGGCCTGACTTGCTGCCGTAAGCCTCTTCCAGAGAATCTTGTGGGCATGCTTATGCCCGTAAAGAAGAGTACAAAGACAAAT
Organism: Dioscorea cayenensis subsp. rotundata; assembly: GCF_009730915.1. Lineage (NCBI taxonomy): Eukaryota > Viridiplantae > Streptophyta > Magnoliopsida > Dioscoreales > Dioscoreaceae > Dioscorea > Dioscorea cayenensis. Next base: position 7,170,363 of record NC_052488.1, on the reverse strand, counting down.
CAAAGGACCTTACTGGCAAAACTTACGGCCATAAGGAGGCCTGTAAGGACCATCTAGATGAGTTTACGAGAAGAGCTTATGCCCGTAAGGGCGGTGGCAAGGGCAACATAGAGAAGGTTATGGTACAGCTCTTACGGGAGTAAGCTCGACCGTAACACAAGTCAGAAAACCTTACGGATGGGACTTATAGCCATAAATGTTCCCGTAAGGCTCGTGACCCATCATCTCCAGCTCCTTACGGCCATGTCCTTATGGTAAGCAGCTCGTAAGCGGCAGAGTTTAAATAGATTTAATGAGGATTTTAGGGCTATCTTGGATTCAATTCTTGGAGTAGAGGCTAGGAAAGAAGAAAGGCAAATCTCCAAGGATTTCTAGTGATTTTTTAAGGAGATTTGATTCCATCATCGAGGAGAGGAGGATCATAGCCGTCAACCTTACCTTAGCGGTGTTCGCAAAAGGTTCTTTGGATTTTTTTCAGTAATCAACTTTCGGCATGATTGAGATGTGGGCTTTAATGCTTATGTATATTCTCTCTGTATCTTGTAACTTGAATGCTTGCCCTCCATTAATGGAGGACTAATTTTGTAGATGTTTGGGTATAACTAAACTCTAGAGTTTTATCTTTTGACATTGGTTGTTAGATTCTTATGATTTAGTTATTTCCTAATTGCAATCCATGCTATTTGAATTTAATTGCGTGTTTGTATTGCTTGATTGCTATTGTGACGAAAACCCTAGTTATCATATTCGATATGCTTTGTGATGAGTAGAAATGCCCACCTAACTTAGATATGCCGCGATTGGATTGTGAGTAATCCTAGCAATAGGGTACTTTGGAGAACTCTTCTACCTCAATCCTCCCGAGGGGGTTAACAAGTGTTTCTGTGCTCTTTATAATCATGTGGAATAGATTTTAGGAGAAATTGCATCTCTATTCTGTAATCAGATTAGGGGTAATCTTTTCGCAAGAATTACCTACTTAAAGAAATTCCTGTTAACTCACATTTTGATTTCACAAAGTGCAATACGATTGTGTGGTGACAACATCAGTACTATACTGATTAAGTTACTATTTACCCTTGTAAGAGGGGTTTAGTATAATTTAGGACATCTCTCGGTTCAAATAGAGTTTCATGTTTATACAACCTTTGTCCTGCACTTAACAAAACCCTAAAGGGATGCTATGCCCGGAGAAAGCTTCTTCCCATGATTTCTCTACTCCTTTATTTCACACATCACTAATTTTATCTAGGCTACCTTTTCGAACTAGGGTTATTAGGCTCAGGGTCCTTCTTCTCAACCAGAGGTTTTGCTTCATGAAGATCGGGGGAGAAATTCTCATAGAAATCAGAAAGGTAGAGATAAAAGTAGAAGCAAGTAAAAGTCCAGATACAAGGATGTTGAATGTCATTATTGTCACAAAATAGGGCACATAAAAAGGAATTGTTTCAAATGGAAGTGAGAAAATAAGGGCAAGGGCAATCAGGAGAAGAAGGATCAAGATGGTGATTCTGTATCTGTTGCTACTTCTGATGATTTACTCTTCGCTACTGAAACTGATATAATCAACATTGTATTCGATGAGTTCAGTTGGGTTGTGGATAGTGGTGCTACTTTGCATGTGACGCCAAGGAAGAAATTCTTCACATCTTTCAAATCTGGAGATTTTGGCTCATTGAAGATGGGTAACAGTGGCATTGCAAAGGTAGCTGGCATTGGAGATGTGTGTCTGCAGACTACCATGGTTATGAAGCTGCTTCTAAAAGATGTAAGGTATGCTCCTAATGTTCGCTTGAATCTTGTTTCAGTTGGCAGACTTGATGATGATAGATATGACAACTGCTTTGGTGGTGGAAAATGGAAAATTACCAAAGGAAACATGGTTGTAGCCCGTAGAAATAAAGATTCTAAGCTGTATTGGTTGAAGGGTGTTGTTCCTAGTAATAATGTGAATGCAGTGGATATGGAGGCATCTTACTTGTGGCACAGGAGACTTGGTCATATTAATGAAAAAGGAATGTCTTGCTCGGCTAAAAAGAATGTGCTTTCAGGATTGAAGAATGCAGAGTTAGAGAGATGTTCTCACTGTATGGAAGGAAAACAAAACATGGTATCCTTTAAGAAGCATCCCTCTTTGAGGAAGTCAGAGTTACTTGAGTTAGTACATTCAGATGTTTGTGGACCTTTAAAGGTAAAATCTTATGGTGGTTCCTTATACTTCTTGACATTTATTGACGATTATTCTAGGATACTTTAGGTCTATGTTTTGAAGACCAAAGATCAGGTGCTTGAGAAATTCAGAGAGTACCATGCCTTGGTTGAAAGACAATCTGGTAAGAAGCTCAAATGCATTAGGAGTGATAACGGTGGTGAGTATTGTGAATTTTTTTATGCATACTGTAGACAACATGGAATCAGACACGAGAAGACACCTCCAAAACTCCTCAGCTTAATGGTCTGGCAGAGAGGATGAACAGAACATTGATGGAGAGAGTTAGATGCATGCTTTCAGAAGAAAAGTTACCTCAAATGTTTTGGGGTGAGGCATTGTGTGCAGCAGCACATGTGATCAATCTTAGTCCTGTTGTGGCCTTGAAAGGTGATGTGCCAGATAAAGTATGGTTTGGAAAGGATGTTTCTTATGACCACTTAAGTGCATTTGGTTGCAAGGCATTTGTTCATATTCCAAAATATGAGAGGTCTAAACTTGATGAGAAGACTAGACAGTGCATCTTCGTGGGCTATGGTCATAATGATGAGTTTGGGTATAGACTATATGATCCAGTCAAGAAGAAGCTGGTTAGAAGCCATGATGTGGTATTCATGGAAAACCAAATGCTTGATGATAATAATAAGGTGAGGCAAAAAGATCCCTTAAAGACTTATGAGTTAATTAATGCAGAGCCAGTTCATGTTACACCAAATTTAGAGACAGTTGATATCGATGTTTAGAATGATGATCAACTGGTTAGAGATGAATTAGATGTTCTAGGAATGGATGTGGAGATACAACCTGAAGAACATGAAGATGAACCTGAAGATCCACCTCAAGTTCCACTTAGAAGGTCTAACAGAGAGAGACATGTGTCCAGTAGATATCCATATGATGAGTATGTGACCTTGACTGATGGGGGAGAACCAGAGAGTTATAAAGAGGCCATAGAAAGTGAAGTAAAACAGAAATGGATTCATGCAATGGAAGATGAAATGAAATCCTTGGATGACAATCATACATTTGATATAGTCAAGTTGCCTAAGGGCAAGAGGGACTTAAAGAATAGATGGATTTACAGGGTGAAATATGAAGGAAATTCAGCATCTCCTAGATATAAAGCTAGATTGGTGGTGAAAGGTTTTAGTCAGAGAAAGGGGATTGACTTTGATGAGATTTTCTCACCTATTATGAAAATGGTATCTATTAGAACTGTTTTGGGTTTAGTTGCAACTCTTAATTTGGAAGTTGAGCAAATGGATGTCAAAACTGCATTTCTCCATGGTAATTTGGAGGAGGAAATTTATATAAAACAACCTAAGAGTTTCAGAGTGCATGGCAAGGAAAATCATGTGTGTCTGTTGAAAAAGAGCTTGTATGGCTTGAAACAAGCTCCACGACAATGGTATAAGAAGTTTGAATCGGTTATGATTGAGCAAGGCTATAAAAAGGCTACTTCTGATCATTGTGTCTTTGTGATCAAATTTGTTGATGGTGATTTTATTATCTTATTATTATATGTTGATGACATACTTATTGTTGGGAAAGATTTTTCTAAAATTGACAGGTTAAAGAAGCAACTCAGCAACTCATTTGCTATGAAAGATTTAGGATCAGCAAAGCAAATATTGGGTATTAGTATTGTGCGAGATAGAAAAGAAAAGAAGCTTTGGATGTCTCAAAAGAAATATATTGACAATGTGTTGGAGAGGTTCAACATGGGAACTTCTAAGTTTGTAAGCACTCCTCTTTCTGCACATTTCGAACTGAGTATTAGTCAGAGTCCTTCAACTAAGATCGAGAAAGTTGACATGGAAAGTGTTCCTTATGGATTTGCTGTTGGAAGTTTAATGTATGCCATGGTGTGTACTAGACCTAATATTGCTTATGCTGTTAGCAGTAGTAGCAGATTTATCTCAAATCCAGGTAGAGAGCATTGGAATGCAGTGAAATGGATTATGATGTATCTTAAGGGAACTTCAGACTTGAATCTTTGTTTTGGTGGTGAGAAGCTTGTGCTTATTGGTTATACAGATTATGATATAGCTGGAGACGTTGATTCTAGAAAGTCCACTTCAGCGTATTTGATCAAGTTTGCAGGGGGAGTTGTGGCCTGGTAGTCTTGATTACAAAAGTGTGTTGCATTGTCCACTATTGAGGGAAAATTCATTGCCATCACAGAAGCCTGCAAGGAATTGCTTTGGCTTAAAAAGTTCTTGCTTGAGCTTGGTTATACACAAGAGAGGTACGTCTTATATTGTGATAGTCAAAGTGCTGCTTATCTTGCCAAGAATCAAACCTTTCATTCCGGCTCAAAACACATTGATGTGAGGTATCATTGGATACGAGATACATTAGATGCCAAGCTGTTGAAGTTGGCTAAAGTTCATATAGATGACAATGGTGTTGACATGTTGACAAAGACTTTGCCAAGAGGGAAGTTTGAGGTTTGCCATATAATCGCCGGGATGGCGGTCATCTCCACATAGTCGTGAGGGGGAGATATGTCAGGTTTTGGGCTCCCTTCCTATGTGGAGAAAAGTCCAAATGGTCCAAGCCCATTAGGATTCACTTTATTAAGTGTTTTCATCATATTAGGGTTAAAAAAGTGAAAAATCAAGAGAGATTCAGCAGCCGCAAAGAGAAAAACTGCATATTTTCTCAGGTTCGGATTTGACAGGGGAAGCAACTTCAATCTGATGTGTGGAGGGTCAAATGAAGTCCGATTGAGCTGAAATTTTGTGGGCACGTTCGGGATTTGCAGAGCTTGAGTTTCACCAAACGGTTGGTGATTTGGCTTCTCCTAGCTCGAGATATGAGGGTCAAAATAGAAGCTGCAGAATATTGTTTTTGCTTCCAATATAGCTTGTTTTAGCTATTGTTTTGGTCAAGTTGTATTTTTTTTATTTGTGCTCGTTCTTGAGACTTTCTTGTACCTTGAATTTGATCATAGTGGAGCTTGTCTTGGTCAAGATTAGCCTGTGGTTTTTTGCCCTTGATTTAAGGGTTTTCCACGTAAAAATTTGGTGTCTTGTGTGATTGCAATTTTTGTTATGTTTAGGTTGCTCTCCTTAATCTAGCAAGCTTGGGGATTGTTTATTTGCTGTTAATCTATTGAGATTATTGCTTAATTCCCATGAGGTTAGCAGCTGGATGATTGTCTCTTTGTATTAGATCAAAGACAGCAACATTGTTTCCCTGGATTTTTAGAAGATTGAGCTATGCTGGTGAGTTGAATCTTGATCATTTGATCTTTTTCAACATATACACTCATCAGAATACGGGGGCTCATTCATCTTGGTCTCCTCTGTTCTCTTCATAATCCCACATCTCGTCAAACAATAAAGTGGGTTGTTGACATTCTCGCCGGAGATTGGTCCAGTGAACTCTCGGCTCACCTGTCTTTCCAATTGCATCCTCAGTACATCTCTTTATCTTCGTCATCGTTGGACACGACCACGAGTAATTCAACCACTATTGCCACTCTATCCAGTTTTGTCACCGCCGCCAACACCACCATGTTCCTCACCACCGACAACGGCAACTACACAAGAAAAGAGTACTCGTGTGTGATGTCTTCATCACAGTTATTTTTATTTTGGTTAAAATGTTAAAAAAAAAAGACCACGCCAGCCTTGCAGTTGCAGTCCAATCAATTAAAAATGCCATCTCAACACGACAAAGACAACGGATGTCTACAATTGGACTAGAATTTCTCAATTTTAAAAGTAGAAGGACCCAATTAGTACAAGTGAAAATAGAGAAATTAAAAAGATAGGTTTAATAAAATATAGGGACCAATTAGAGAATTACACGTTTTAAATATGTTTTATTTGATTTCACAGAGTCTACAAAGTTTTCAGTTGAAAGAGTCACTTGTTTAGGAATGCGGACATCTCCCCTGAGAAGGGAGGAGTATCCAAGTGAAGATGGTAACTAAAGAATGTTTCCCTCTGTGCAAATTCACTGATGGCTGTTGCAAATTTTTTTTCCTCTGTATTTTATTGATGCATCATTATCTGTTAGGCAAATTTTACAAATAGTGAAATTAAATAGCTAGGAATGATGAATACAAAGGGGAAATGCATGGCTGTCATAAGCTCACTCCTTAATTACGTTCACAATGATCTTTAACCAAACAAAGTATAGAAGATTTAACATATGTATGTTTATTGCTAACTTGTATCACCCTCAAAGCTCCCACAATTCTCAACGAACTTGTTCACACCTGCTCATGTACTCCAAGAGAGAGATTGCTTTCCTCTTAGCTCTATTGGTACCACTTCTAACAATCTCACATAAGGGCTCATGAACTCCAAATCCAAATGCAGCCAGCACAAGTGCTAAATCATGCAATCCAAGCTCAAGAAGAAGAGACACGGCACATTCCTTATTCTTCTGTGTCCCATCTCTAATCAACTTCACCAATATCTCAACAAATGATGGCTTCCCAATGGCACTTCTCCCCTCAGGGAGTGATGCTAACAGTAATAGTATTGAAAGAGCTTCATCAATCATCCCAAGGTTTCCATCCTCCAACAACTTAAGCAATGGTGCAACTATTCCTGCACTTATGGCTCTATACTTGTTTTTCTGATTCAAGCAGAGATTAAATAGAGCAGTGGCAGCATCTTTCTTACCTCTGAGTGACCCATTTTGCAGAAGACAAATTAATGGAGGAATGCCATTCATGTCACCGATGACAAACTTGTTATCGTCAAGCATTGACAAGCTAAATAATGTCGCTGCCGCATTTTCTTTAGCCTCTATAGTACCATTATTCAGCAACTCGATCACTGCTGGAATAGCTCCCTCTTCGGAGATAGTTTTTTTATTGGCCTCATTGATGGATAAGTTCAATAGAGCAGTTACCGCATTCTCTTGCATTACAGAGTCTGGAGAATACAGTAGACCAACAAGGCGTGGAATCCCTCCATTCCTCGCAATCAAGATCCTGTTGTCAGGGTTTTCTTTAGAATACAAGCGGATTTTCCGTACTGCTGTTCGTTGGATATGGAGAAAATTCGATGACAAGTCTTTGACCAAAGACGGAATTTCATCTTCTGCATGCATTACAAGTTTAGAAGGTGAGCACAAGTCCTTGGCTTGCAACTCAACATTGTTCTTCTTGCACCATTGTGAGATGAGATTGGCAAGGGCATGGTTTGGAGCTAGTGATTGATGAGTCAAGGCCTGCCTTGTCTTTGGGCAAGTGCAATGTCCACTGTCCAGCCACTTTTGTATGCTCGATCTATCATATGTCTGTAAAAAATTATAGGCCAATTAGAAATTATCTTAGGCCGATTTAATTAAAAAAATTCCAACTGATAGTGATATAATAAGAAATCCAAGCCAATATTTTTAAATTTAGTAGTTACTCTAACATAAACATGTATGGTCCCTAATTGTAAAATAAAAACATAATGAGATGAAGAAGAGCATAAAGGCACCTGTCCTGTTGCCACAATGACAGGATCAGTCATTATCTCCAAAGATATTGGGCAGAGGAACTCATTAGGAATCTGCAAAGATGGGCATCTTTGAAGGGATTTTGTTTTAGGCTGAACAGCATCAAGCTCATTTATGTCTTCAAATCCTGACATTTGTATGAACTTGTTTAAGAGGTCGACTATTTGATGCGTGATCTCGCGATTACGGGATCGTCTTTCTTTAACTAGTTTTTGTACAGCTGCTGTTTCTTCTCTCAAATCAGGGAGGGTCTGCAAATCTAATTTCTTTGCCAGTCTTTCTATAATGACTTTATCTGCATTTCTGTTCTCAGATTTTGAAAGGACCACCATCAAGTCCATTGCTAGTTCCATGTCCTGAGTGTCTACCCTCCTCTTGGCTCTTTTGAGTTGCATGCAAGTTAGTTCAACCTATAAAAATTTTGGAGACATGAAAAACAGAACTTGGCATAGCAGTTTTATTTCTGCCAAATAAATAAACAATGCAAACCTGAAGTAAACAATTAGTAGTTAGCGTGGGTAACTTTGACATATAAATATTGAAATTAACTTAGCATTTATTATTATTATTATTTTTATTTTGATTAAGGCAACGAGCGCTATCCCACAAAATGTGTAACATTTATTATTTTTATATATTTTTAAAAAAAATTAGGAATATAATTAACTAATTGAATTTTAATGAGTCTAATGACATTGGAGCTCGGCTTACCTATTAATCAAGTTTGAATGAAGTAAAACTCAAGCCAAACACAAAACAACTCAATTGATTTACTAATTCTAACCCAAAACAACTCTCGATCTCTATTTAGATATTACAACTATATGTATATTCAATCCATTTCAATCAAGTTTTTTGAATTAGCCAAAGAATATTTGACCATGGTTTGTTTAGCCACCAATCTTGAAAACTTAGCTCAAGCGTGACATATAAGCAACTAATTTTGAATTGTCAAAATTTTCTTTAATAAGTTGATTATAAATTTTAAATTTTAAATTCAAACTAACATACAAATAATATAAATAAATATTAAATCTTAAAATCTATTTTATACTTTTTTCTATTATAAATTTGACAAGTATGATAAAAAGGTAATATTATCAGTAATAATCTCATATATCTATATAACAAATTACATTTAATATATTGAATTAGAAGTCAATGAATGTTGCAACATTCGTGTCCATATTACAGCCGGAAATAAAACTGATTTGATGTTAACTTTTTTCCTAGTTGTCTTTACCTTCTAATTGTTTCTTATTTTATAATTAATAATAATTAATAATATTATTATGTTGATTAATTTTATTTTGAAAAGTAAAACTAGATCATTCTTATTATTATTATTATTATTATTTGTTTAAGATTCCAAACAAATCTTTGAACAGTTTTGCAAGATTGAGAAAGTACAAATAAGAAGCTGTCAAGACAAAAGGTAGATAAACCAACCTGTTCTTTCACTTCATCAGAAACGCCAAGCTGATCAAATGCCATTCCATCAAGCACATGGTATAACTTGTCATACACCGCATGAAACCTCCCCATCACTGCCTCACCCTCCACAGCCTAATCCAAACATTATTTATTTATTCATTTATTTAATCACTTATGTGTTTTTTCAATCCAAAATAATAACATCTCAGACAATTAATTAAATTGAATTTCTTTTAAACAGTAGGTTTTTATCCCGTTTGCAGAGAAAAAAATAATTATTATTTCATTTATATGTTTGAAATAAAAGCAGAGTAATTAATCAATTACATGAATATTTTGGCCCCTTCCACATAAAGTGTTGATGGGAGAATTTTAAAGTCCTAAGTTCAAAGCTTAAGTGCCTTAAATGTTAAACTATGGTTGCAGTGGCAACTCCACAAATTTATTTTTTTATTATTACATACTTAAAAAAAATATATATTACTTTATAAATGAATGCAAGTTTAGTCCATAAAAAAGCATGAAAAAAAAAACAAATAGTGAATCAGCTAAGTTTTTCAAAAACAAAAAAATATATTAAAATAAAAACGAGCTAAGAAAATCCTGATTCCACAATTTAAATCGTTTTCATAAAAAAAATAAAAAAGATCAGATAAATTTTTTTAACATATTTTTAAATATTATTTTATATGGGAAAATAGAAAATAAATAAATAAATAAAAGGAAAGCTAACCAGATAGATCTTGCTACTATGGCAACAAGATTTCAGCAAAGCCCTGGCGCATGAGAAGGCCTTCTTCAAGTCCAGCAATGCATTGCGAGCTGATTCAGGAATGGTTGCCTCGAGATCGGTAATCTCTTCAAGCAAGGGGACGAACAGTCTCATCCGACGGATGAGATGTGAGCACTCCTTCCTCTGGGTTCGCCGGAACTCGCCCATGGTTCCGACGGACTCGATGAGCTGGAGCAACCAACGGATGAGATTCTCCTTCTGCTCTGCCATCTTAGATCACTCTCAACCCGGGAAATCTTACAAGAAGAAGTCTGAGTCATTGAAGTGTGGAATGGCACTGCCTTTCTAATTGCCTATTTATCTGCGCTAATAAAATATTTTTAAAAAATAGTTTGATTGCAAAGACGCGGTTTTGTGTTGGGTCCTACCATGTGAGGGAGGACCTTTGGGAAGTAGGGGTGTGTTGTTTTCTCAGGTTCATGTATTGCTATTGCCTTTATTGCTTATCTAATATTTATAAGGAATCTGGTGAACTAGGACCAAGCATTTGGTAAAAATGGTTATATTACTAATTTTTTAAGGATTATTTGTTAGTGATCAAATGGGAAAGTGCTATAAATGAGTTCTGTGTGGGTTTTTTTACCTAGTTAATACCAACCACAAATTTGTCTATTAATATTTATATTTTTATTTAAATTGTTAATAATTAGTGAGAGTTCAAATCAAATGTGAAAATACATTTTTTTAAAATGTGAGTGGTAATTATCTACAAATGATCCCAACATTTATGTGTGCTTAGACTCGATTTCCACTTACTCAATTGAGGTTTGTGTATATCTCTATTTTTTTGTACGGTCCAACCGTTCATCTTGAGAAAAAAAATCTATATGAAAAAAAATATCAAAATAATTGAGAGGATTTGTAAAAAAGAAAAAAAAAATTGCTTTGGACAAAGGATCTATATAAGCGTTAACGTCTAATGCAATTTTTAGCATGATGTATATTAGTGATAGTAAATTGTCTAATTGCAGATATAAAATAAAAGATCATCAGACATTGGCGGATGAGACATTCCTAAAACACGAGATCATAATATATTAAATAAATCTAGCGAGGACAGCACTGCACAGTCATGTAACACTTGGACTATTCATTATATAGACTTGCATATTTTTAAAGATAAAATATTACTTTAATAATAATATTGTTAAATAGATAAATATCATTAATAATATTATCGGTTAGAGTTGGACGTCTATAATTGACATTATTTGATACGTGTTAAAAATGACGTGGCAAAAGCAATGATGTATCAAAAGATGATGTGGCATAGCTTGCTGAGATGGCAAGATGATTTGTCATGGAGGCATGGAGAAGATTTTTGTGAGATCAAAACCATATTTAGAGAAGTTATATAAGATAATTAGCGGGTTGCAACTTTAGGAACAAGCAAGCATGATCCTAACTATATGAAGTTAAAGACTAAATGAAGACACTTATATATTTGACAAGAGAATCAGTCAAGCAACCACTTGGAGGTAAGATCTCATTAAGACCTTATTTAGATACAATTAAAGATTTGTTCAAATTTTAAAGAAATCTAAAATATGAATGGAGCTATTTGAAGACATAAATATATTTGGAGATAATTGAAGGCCAAGCTTGGATGAATGAAGATCATGTTTAGAAGATATTGAAGAACCAAACTTGGATAAATGAAGCTCAATTTTGAAGATTATGAAGACCAAATTTGGATTAATGGATATCAAGTTTGGAAAGAAGATTTTGAAGATCTTTGAAGACCATCTTTGCTGAGATGGAGACATGCCTAGGTGGGTGCGATCTTCGGGAGAGGGAGCTGCTGATATGATGTGAGAAGGCAAGCTAATTGTTGGGAAGAAGAGCTCGGAAAGAGTTGACTACATTGACTTGGACTAGCACAACTTGGAGGGTTGGAGCAGTCGCAAGAATGCGTTGCAACGGAGGCTAGAATTTAGTTAGGACCAGCAAGTAGCCCGTGTTGTAAGCTCGGTTACAATAAGAGTTACAACGTCTATTTTTGGAAAATGTCTAAATTAGGAGCCCAGAGATTCTAAAAGAAAAATGTGCTATATTTAGAACGTTGAGACGTCTATATAAGAGAGTCTGCTTTGAAAGTTAGGATGGTTACCAGAGATAGAGAGACCCAAGTGTGCGGGTAAGTGAGAGTGGACATTGGGCAATTTAAAGAGGGTTAGTCTTTATCTTTGTGAGTATAAATGTAAGAGTTGTACTCATTTTTATTCACCCTTTTTTAGTAGATTGTTATCTCCGGGCTTAGCCCTCTAGATGTAGATAAGTTGTGTGTCGAACTGGGTTACCAATTCGTGTGTCTTGTTTCTCTTGCTTTTTGATCGCTTTGCATTATGTCTGTGTGAATGCTTACATGAGAAATTGAGTAATAAACCAGCACACATACACCCCACCAGAAATAACATTATCAAATATATAAAACATCATAAATAACAATGCACAAAATATATCTAAATACTAAATATGTTCTAATGCACTCTCTCAAACTCTTGGTGAATAAAACAAACAAAAATTTGATATATATCATGCAACAATTGCAAAAATTGATTGCAGCTAAATGTAAATGATAAAAAATGATGCATCATATTAAAATTGCAATAATCATAATAAAACATGAATAATCCGTATCTCTTAAAACTGACTGGTATGAGAGAGCGACATGAAAGACTTCTCTAGGTTTTTTTTAACAAAAATTAGAATGGAAGAAAAATATGGTCAAAATTAAACTGAAAAGTTAACATGGAGTTCAACTCAAAATGTTTAAGCCTTCTTTGGAGTGAAAAAATGATTTTTAATTTAATAAAAGGTCTTTATTTAACAGATTTGCAAAGTAAATTAACTTTTTTTCCTATTGGGATATGTTAATCAAATGATTAACAACACTTCTTTGGTTACGAAGTTGTTTAAGTTTTCACTGCTAATCATGTTTTCTATTTAAAAACTATATAAATAGTTATCGTCTTAAAACTCTTTAATTTCCATTTTTCTCTTCAACCTTAAAAACAAAAAAAAAAAAATTTAAACTACTAAAATTTTATTCCTCAAATATCAATTATAAAATTAAATATCTAACATTGATGTCACACCCTAACTCGCAGGCCCTAGGACGCGATAACTGCCGCGACAACCTAAGGAAGGATACCCCACCACTCAACCCTCAGGTCGCCTCAAGGCTGACAAAATACCTAGAGTTTCACAATCCTACACCAAAATCACATGAACAAGAATATAAAAACAAGGTGTATGGTAATAGAGTTCAATAAAGGTATTGATCACAAGTACCACGAAGTTTCCAAGAGGTTAGACAAACATACAAACCATGCATCAATATTTTTAAACACACTAATAGATCCATGCCCTAATACAACATACAATGCTCAAGGATAACATACATGAACTTAGAAATGAATGAAAATAGACAGTGGATGCCCAGCACACCGCTTCACTGCCACACTACTGCCTGCAAAAGCCTGGGAAAAGAAAAGAGGGGTGAGTAACCTAGGTCACTCAGTGATTGGGTTAGCACAAATCTACAAGAATATACCAAAATACACAATGTAAATTATCCAAAAAATACCTTACTAATAATACAAATAGTTTATGACATAATCACATACAACAGTAACCATCAATACAAAAATAATGAAACATAATGTCAATAAAGCCTTTTTCCCCAACTAGGGCTTTACAACATCAAACCCATGAAATAATGAACCCAGGGTCCAAATTATAAAACTAGTTGAACATCAAACCAGGCTTTTATAATAATGAAAATAGATCAGAATTCCACATATACATATGTATATATATATAACAAACTATATAATACGAGTCTCAAAATACATAAAACACAATAATCACCACCAAAACCACAAATTTAATATGACACTACAAAAGAAACGCAACATGGTATAAAAACATCTCTAAACCTTCGCTGTGGCCGCTGCTAGGTTCAGAGCCGTCAAGGTACTTATGTCCTTGACGTTAACCCATCGGTCCACCATGTGGTGACCCTGGCTTCCCAATGAACATTCAGTCAAGGCTCTACACTTCCACTTGAATTGGACCAATAAGTCTGTCGGTCTTCCACAACACGTCAACAGGCTGGCCGTAGAAACCGCCTACTGTAGTAGGATATTACTAACCAAGTAATACAAATATGCATCTCACAATGAGGAGTCCATAGCTAGAACAATAATCACAATAAAATAGCCATCATTTCCATACAAAGTAAATGAAGAAAACACAAGCATACCCAAAGCTTTACGAAGTCAATAATTCACAACATTACAAAACATAGATCATCATGAAAAGCCTTCCTTTTAACAACAATATTTGCAAACATGAAGCATGAAATAAATAACTTAGAACAAATCAAACAACACTTGATTCAAGTATAAAACCAATAAAACTTTACTCAACCAATATAATATATATATAGGTATTCTTCTAATAGATTTATGCTTAATTAATCTCACTCACAACTTAGATGATTTCACTCCCCGAATGCTAATCCTCTGCACGTTCCTTGCCTTAAGCTAAAGCTTCACCTCCTTGCCAAAACACAACAAAACACCAACAAGAATTAGCATAAAATAAATTAAACCCTAAGTTCCTCTAACAAACAACCCTAAATCGATCCTAGAGTTGGTTCAAAACTAGGTCTAAAAGATACCAATGAATTCCAAAGGGTTTGAGCTTTGCTCTGATCCAAAGAAACCAAAGAAACAACTAAAGCTCATTGGTGCTACAATAAAACCGACCATAACACAAAGGTTTTTCCCCCCTGATTTACATCATCTCACAAGAAATTTTTTTACAAACATTCATAAAAATGAATAACAAGGACAAGGGCTTTAATTTGAGCCTACAATCATCCACACAACAAGCTCAAATCCTAGGTTTTTAAAGAATTCAAAAATGGTGAAATATAAGTAAAATACGAGATAAAAATTCAGAAAAAGTTCTTAGGATACTCACAAGAATGGGAGGAAGAAGTTTCTAGCTTGGTTCACTGGAATTGGGCCGCAGGAAAAACTTCAAGGGAAAACAAGGGTCGGCCAAGAGAAGGAAGAAATGAACAAAAGGAAAGAAAGATGAAAGAAATATAAACTCGGACTGCTACAATACCAGCCTGCTACAGTACTGGGCTGACGAAACTACAACATCAGGCTTACTATAGCTACAGTAAAAAAATGGTTATAACAATTAGATTCAAGGATGAGGGAAAGCTTATGAAATTATGAAAATGATAAAATTTGCTCAGTAGGCAACTAGGATGACAATCAACAACGGTGACTCTCTTTGTAAAGAGAAAACTTGGATTAGCTAAAGATGTATCACGAACTTGGAAAATAATTTTTATAAAATTTTTAATGTTATTTTCACTAAAAATAAAAACTAATTCACAAAAGTCCTTTTTTTTAAAAGGTGGATAAACCACTATATATTAATAAGACTAGGAAAGTACAAAAGCACCCACCAAACTGGTGAGACAACGACTACAAACGAACACAAAAAACCACTAGCTATGGAAAACAACAAAACAACAAAACCCCTCTACAACTACACCGAACTAGGATAGAAGCAGACAATTAATCCTCAGGATAATAATATGCACAGGAACCACATTAGCATTAAACATGCAATCATTACTAGCAAGCCAAATGTTCCACACTAGGGCCTTAACTACTAAATCTCCCATATCCCGCAATGATAGTCTTAGACTAGCTTTCCAAGAACCCCAAACCACACCCATAGAAAGAGGCGGGTTTGACAAATGTAGAAGATGCACAAAGTAGTCCCATATATTCTCCACCAAAGGACAAGTTGGGAACAAGTGGTCCACAGACTTAGAGCCAGAATGACATAAACACAAGTAGCTGTCGGCAGCTGATTACACCATTGTCTGCTAAGAGCCTCCAAGGTTAGAATTTTGTCTTTCCAAACCAACCAATTGAACAAGTTGATTTTCTTATGACATGTATTTCTCGAGAAAAATCTAGCAGCTTGGCATCGCAAACCACCATCATTTAGCAAGTTATAAAAAGACATAACCAAGAATGAGCCATTCCCTGTGAAAAGCCACCGCTTTTGATCACACAAGTTGCCGCTCGGGTTCTTAAGCTGGTCTCTTAATTGTGCAATTGCTAGGTTATCGACGAAGGGAGAACTCTCTAGCAAGTAAGTGAGATCCTGCACGGGACCATTCTTTTGTTGGCTCTCCGCAAACTCCTCAGGCCACAAATACATTGACACTTTGCCCTCCAGCCAACGATCATACCAAAAGAGTGTCTCCTCCCCCGTACTGACCTTAAGCATAATGCCACCTCTTAAGGCCGGTAAGTAGTTAATTACATCTTTCCAGAAGAAAGATATATGACCAGTCTGCCTTTTGAACATGTTCTAATTAGGCCCATCGTAATTGAATTGAATAACCGCAACACCACATCACTCCAGATTCATCATGTACTTCCACCACCACTTCCTCAGCAACACCTGATTAAAAAGCAGGGAGGTCAAGAATGCCCCAACCCATTTGGTCCTTGGCTCTATATAAATTTTTCTAGCTAACTAGTCTGCACCTGGGATGGTCAATATCAGGGCCTGACTACAAGAAGTCTCTTCTAATTCTATCAATTTACTTGATGACCTAGTAGGGCAATCAGAAAATGGACATCCAATATGTTGGATGAGCAGAATAAAAAACAGAATTCACAAGGGTGAGCCTCCACCCCAATGATAGTTGTCTCACTTTCCACGACGTGAGTCGCCTTTTAATTTTGAGAATCAACCCCTCCCAATCCTACTTACAAGGGCTTCTCCCGGAGATTGGAAGCCCAAGATAGGTGATAGGAAGAGAACCTACCACACAATTAAGTGTTTTCGGTGCCGCTACCTCCAGGGTTTCCCCTAACTTGCTAGAGTATAAACAAGTTTTAGAGAAGTTGGCCTCCAAACAGGATACACCTTCAAATAAGTACAAGATTAGTTTCACTATCCTGAGATCTTCAAGACCACTAGTGGTCATCACCATAAAGTCATCCACGTAGTGCAGGTTGCATCTTCTTCCAAACTCTCCGAGTGGAATGCCAACAGAAACATGTGATCTTAACGCATGCAAGAACTTCGCACAAAGAACATCTGTTACCAGGACAAAGAGTAATGACGAGAGAGGATCACCTTGTTGCAATCCTCTTTGGTAGCGAACATACCCATTTGGGGAACCATTAATAAGGATATTAACCTTCGAGGAGAACAGAATACTCTGGATCCAACTAATCTAGTGCTCCCCGAAACCCCTAGCCTTTAATAGCTCAAATAGAAAATCCCAGTCCAACCTATCAAATTCCTTAGCAAAATCCACTTTCAGTATGTGACTAGTAAGTCTGCGTTTGTGGATGCTGAATATCGACTCTTCCGCTGAAGCAATGTTGTCCAGGATACATCTTCCCTTTAAGAAAGCAGATTGTTCAACCTCAACCAAGCGACAAATGACCTTGCTAAGTCGCGTTGCTAACATCTTAGAGATAATTTTCAGCGTGGAGTTAATCAAACTGATGGGACGGTAATCCCCAGGGACCTCAAGGGTATCGACCTTCGGGATAAGCACAATACTAGCCCAGTTAATTCTTTCTAAATTTGCTCTACCAAAGTAGAAATCCTCACAAAGTCTCAAAGATAAGTCTTGATCGTGTCCTAGAATAGTATGAAAGAATATAAGGGAAATCCATTAGGGCCCGGAGCTTTGTCACAACCCAACTCGAACACCGCGTCTTTGATTTCCTCCAAGATGAAAGGTTTCTCCAACTGTGCCAAGTCTATAATCGGTTTGAAATCAAAGAGTTTCCCAAAATCCACTTTGAGTCTAGAAGATCTCTTTTAGCCAAATTGTTGTTGGAAATGCGCAGTGAAAAAAACCGCATTTCACAAGGGTCATCTATCAACCTTCCATCCATTCTAACATTAGGAATGAAATTCCTGTTTTTACATCCATTGCCGACCAAATGAAAATTTTTTTTGTTATCGTCACCTTCCTTTAAGCATTGCGAACGGGACCTATACCTCCAGTAGCTCTCCTCTTGTTTTTAATTTTCCCCCACAGTTCTCCAACAAAGTCTACTCATGTTGCAAATCCAATGGAGATAATCTGCAAACCTGCTTCTCTTGGCCAACACATCCAACTCATGTAGCGCAAATTCAACTTGCGCAACTTAATAGAGCTAAAGCAAAATTTGGCCCAGTATCTTAAGCTCCCCTTTAACCTTGAAAGTTTTTTAGCCTTGATAAAGGTGCCACAACCCACTGGTTCTGACTCATACCACCATTGTTGAATCAGCTCCTGAAATCCATCTGTTGAGGCCTAAACCACTTCAAATCTAAAGGGTCTTGGATTAGAGTAGTGACGCCCCACCTCCAAGAGGATCGGCACATGATCCGAGTCCACCCTTAGCATGCTATTTTGGATCAATCTAAGGATACGGTCCACCCAAGCATTGTTGACCAGGATATAGTCCAACTTAAGCCAAATCAGCTCCGATTGACCATTAGTCCAAGTGAATTGCCTACCCACCGAGGAGGGTTCCCTGAGGTCCATATCATGTATATAGGCATTCGCGTTTTGGATGTCCACCAAATTTGGGATGCCTGGAACTTTATCCCCCACCACAAAGTTAGCATTAAAATCTCCACAAACAACAGCGGGAACATCCAACGAGCCTCCACATGCTCAAAACTCCTCCCAAAAAGTACTCTTACGAGACCGATCCACAGGACCATACACCGAGGTACAACGCCACAACAACTTACAAAGTTCGGAACATAATTCAATTGTTAAACTGAACTCTCCAACTAACACCACTTTATCGATCAACACCGCACTATTCCAACCCATTATCATACCTCCCCCCCCGGCCGATCATTTGGCTGGTACAAACTCAAATTGGTCAAGACAGCCACCGCTAATCTCTCTCCATGATGCCGGGGACACCAACTCAAGCTTGGATTCTTGAAGACAACACACTTCAGCATAGTGTAAATTGAGGAAGTCCTTAACAAGGAAACGCTTAGCCGACTTCCCTAGTCCCCTAACATTCCAAGTAATAACATTCATAACATAACATCAAGGATCGCAACCCCTGAAGAGGTCACCACCAACTCCAAGCTAGGAGCGGTATTAGGCTTTTCTAGAAGGCGAATATGATTAATAAACTTATTAACATCATCAGTGAAGTTAGTACCACATGCATTTCAATATTTAACAATTTATGCATTAGACCAATCTAAAATAAGTAAGGGTTTAACATGAGTACATTTAGAGCTGTCCCAGCATGCCCATTTCTTCTTTGCAAATCTCAGAGGTTCCACCAGATAACCCACCTCCTGGTTGAATCTCGAGGATGGTTTCTTTTGCCGCTCACTCTTCCTAGTGCCTGATAAAGAATCCGCAGAAGAAACCTACAACCCTGACTGGAAGTTAGGCAAGAGCTCCCTAATATTCATTAAAATTCTGTACTTGAATCATCTGACTCCAATTTGGTTTCATGAGTTACCTTATCTAAGGATTGGACATCCGAGCGGTCAATATCTTTTCCTAACTCTGTGGAGCAATCACCACCGATCTGTGCATCCACAATTTCCGGAATCATAACCCATGTCTTAGCCATGAATTGCCACCTAAAGCCAACCGGAGGTTTCAAGCTAGGCATGATGTCTATGTTCCTAAAAGCATCACTAGAGAATACTAAATTTTCACACAAAGGCTATTCTTTACAATCATCTCCCAATATACCCTTTACTTGCTCCTTAATCTGCAAAGAAACTGGCCCAACACTCGTAGAAGCAGGCTGGAGACCAACTCCTGGAGGATTGCAGCCCAAGGCCTGGCCCACTTCACAGAGCAACAGCAGGTCATCAAAAGAAGGTGTCCCAAAATCACTAAAGCTCATTTCTTGGCCCATCTCACCCCTAGCCCAACAGGCGCAACTAAAGGGTCCATCTCCAAAGCCTTGAGATCGGCACTCCTATCCTGAGGCAAAGGAATTGACGGCGGTCATTCCTCCACCTGTTCCACAGGGCCAATGACCACGTCATCCTCAGAAAATATAACCTCGGACGTTCTGGAGCTGTCACCTATTGCCAATCGCGAAGCTGTTTTGCGAACCTTCCAGGAATCGACACGTCTACCTCTCGGGCCCTACGACGTCAAAGTCACCCCTCTGTCAAAACGGCCACACTCGGGAGACCAAGCCCGTTTATGCCTGCAGAACCAACCATGGCTCTTCGCGTGACCATCGGTCCGATGAACAGACTCTCCCGCCTCCGTGCCACCACCGGGGGAGTAGCGCAACCATCACTGGTAACACATCATGAATAATGACAGCATCACCTCTGACCTCCACCGTCGGACAAACAATCTTGGGAGGAACCACCTACAGGTCACTCGCCACTCCCCTCCATTGAACTGAGTGAGAAGCTAGTCCGAGCTTTCCATTAGTCCTGGGAGCACTCTCCATCTTGTCAACCTTCTGTTTCCCCTTCTCCTCCGCCGATATGGTGCGCGTGCTCCGGATAGTCACCGGTGTCCCGGCCCCCTCCTCAGCCTCACCAGTAGGCAAGACATAGCGACCCAGCTCCCTTTGGAACTTCAAAAAGGCACTTTTATCAACTGTGAATTACAATGTTGTACTTCCTCATCCCTAGGCTGCACTCAAGCTCCATCAGCAGTTCCACTCTCCTCCTTCGCTGAACTAAGGGCGAGATGAACATCTTGTGCAGCACAGAGGCTTGCGGTAACGTCACAAGCTCACCCACAGGCTTTAAAACCTCTTCGATTATCTCCTAGCACCACCCGTGCAACAGGAGATTCCAAATAAGAATCCACTGACCCTCACCAGAGGTCCTCCCACTTGCACCCAACTCCGTCTACCATGGCGCTAGGTTGAGCGAACATGGGCCATCCTTGGTCACCGCTCGGAACATTCCCAACTTGCAGACCAGTTTGACCTCCTCCCTATTTGCCAAAGGCACAAGGAAAGTGCACTTATGAAGAGTAGTGATCGGGCAAGCCAACGTACGATTGATGATAGCTGGAGCTGCCTCAATGATTCTAGCTTCATTAACAAACCCATCCATAGGGAGAGCACCGCCACATTAGCTAGTTCATCTATCATCTTTGCTATCTCCGGCGACAGCGATAGCGAGACAGATGCCGTGGAGAGTCTTAGTGAACCATTAGTCACATGTACCTTTCTCATCCTAACTCTCCCTGAACCACCATTACTACCTGCTTTCAGATGCACCGAAGGACCCTCCTAAACATTCATAATCTTAGACGGACTTGAATCCGCTTTCGGTGAGGGCTCTGCCTTGGCTTCACCGGGCATCACGCCACCATATGACCCACACATGCACAGCGCAAGCAGACGACTTGGTGCCGACAATCAGCCATCTTATGAGAAGTTCTGAAGCACCGTCCACATAAGGACTCTTTTGAAAAGTGCGGACATTTGGAACCTACCAACTTCGACGAACCCTTCGCCATCTCAGAAGAACCCCGCTCTAGTTTTGACTGGTTGTTGCCTTGACCTCCCCTGACGATGAGGAAGAGACCGCTTGCATATACGTCATTATCTGCGCTCTGAGCCCACCATCTTTATGCGTTGCCGCTTGACCCCCCGCGGGTCTCACCGCCCACACGCTCATCAAGATCATTACTCACTCCTCCCCCTCCACCACTCAAATAGTCTCCGCCTCCCTCGTTGGAGTGGCACCAGAGGTCATGCAAGAGACTCCCCATTTCAAAATTCCTTTTTGCTATAAGTTATTTTTACGAACTTCAATCAATATAAGTTTTATTTTATTTTATTTTATTTTCTTGGTCTTTAGAGATTTTTTTTTGGAAGAAAGAAAAAGTTAATACAAACAATTAAAGTTGGCCTCTAAGCATTTAATTTATTCTAAAATTACTTTTGCACCAAATAAAAGCCAATCTAAATAAAAATTTAAATGTATGTTAGAAATTGTTTTGAAAGACCAAGAACTATTGAGAAGAAGATTATAGAGTTGACGTGAGTTTGAGTTGGTACATGAAATTCAACCAAAAAAAAAAAATTAAGTGAGCAATGGCTCTAAAAATAAAATTTATAAAAAAAAACCATAAAGTTAACTTTCTAAGTCATAAAGTTAACTTAACAAAAGTCATGTTAACTTTTGTTTTGTTAAGATAAAGTTAACTTAACAAAAGTTTGAACTTGCACTTGAAATTTCAATATATGGCATATTAGGAGCATTGGCTCCCGAAGGAAAACAAGGGAGGAAAAAAAAATCATACAAAGAAAAAGATATGCAAGGCAAATAAAATAATATAATAAACACAAAAGATATGCAAAGACTTTTTTAGAAATTTTTTTAGGATAATATATAATTTCCCCATGATTCTAATGGCTACACATGGAGATTTTATCCCTTAGATAAAAACATACAGTGCCCAACATGTAACATAGATCAGTTGCAATCCAATTATAATTTTGAAGTAGACTGCTAGAGCCAACCCATCATTTAAAAAACAATACAATACATAAAATCTCAAACACAGCGGATATATATGACATTGATTAGATTTGTATGAAATGATACGAAACATGGAAAAATATTTTATGAAATGATACAAATTTTCCAAAATCCGAATCTATTGATTATTATTAAGTAATATTATTTGATTGCAACACTTGGTCTATTTGTGAATGGAGCTATATATGCAGGAGACGATGATAGGAAAATAAATAATAATATGCTAAATAAATCCAATCAGTATAATGTCGCCGTTGTTTACGTTCATTTTCTATTTTATTACTACCTTGTTTGCTAACTTAAATGGTTATCATCCACTTGCTATGTGAGTACCACTCTACAAACATGACTTAGTATCATCAAATCACTGTCATGCACCTCACTGTCGCTCCAACCCCATCAAACCTCCATCCATATTTTTATTGCAGTCATCAAGTTAGGTGACTTAGGTCTTTACATGTTCCAACTTGTGAAAGCTTGTTAGAATTGATTTGATGATTATCTCACTTTTATTTTACTTTAAGATATAATCAGATATTAGCTTATATATCCTGTAATTGATTTAATTTAGAAAAAAATATGCTACAGTCTTGCAATGGAATAATTGGATTTTGACTATTAAGCATTTGAGTAATGCTATTTAAGTCGAATTACTAGTCCGAATGATGTGGATGCCAACTTCATGCTTTATATATTTCTTTTTTAGAAAAAAATAATCTTTTTATAATCTAAACTCTCGATTTATAATTTTTAAAACTGAAAGATTTTCCTAAACTCTAAAAAACCTTAATGCCCTA
The DNA here is from genome assembly GCF_009730915.1 of Dioscorea cayenensis subsp. rotundata. NCBI lineage: Eukaryota > Viridiplantae > Streptophyta > Magnoliopsida > Dioscoreales > Dioscoreaceae > Dioscorea > Dioscorea cayenensis. Next base: position 7,147,076 of record NC_052488.1, on the reverse strand, counting down.
AAATCTTAAATTCAAATATTATAAAATCTAGCTTTACCCAAAATTCCAAAAACAAATACTAAATCCTAAACAAATCCTAAGTCCTAAACTCTAAATAATAAACCTTAAACCCTTTTAAGACTTATAATTTTAGGTTTAAGGAGGGGGTTTTCATTTTATTAGATGATAAAGAAAAGTTAGTTTTTTTAATAAAAAGAAAAAAAGTGAAAATGATAGTGATGTATGTAGTATATTTGATGGAAATAAAGAACCACTACATCCACAACGCCGTCGTGTCAGGGACGAAGACGTGGATGTTGGGGATGCCGTTCAACTTACTCGGATGTACCGGGTCATCCGGGTGAAGTAACGGTTAAGGCGGAAGCTATACTAAAGAGAGAGAGTATGATAAGAAGAGAGCATAAGCACAAGAGAGAGAGAGAGAGAGAGAGAGAGAGAGAGAGAGAGAGAAAAAGAGAGAGAGATGTATTCACAAATAAGAGACTTCTTTATTTCATGAGTGGGATGGATGTTTACAAGATGGAGATAGGGATATGGGTGAGTGATAGGGATGGGGAATGCCTCCCCCTCTTACAAACTATGGGCCTTATATGGGCTCCATGACTTAACCCCTAAGTAATCAATAATGTCATGATATAATTCATGACATAATTACAAAACCATGGGCATAAAACCATGGGTTCCCAAGGTTTTACAACAGTGAGAATCCTATTTTCCTATTTTATATACTAGAAAAAACAAATACCGACTCCTTTACATAATAAGAACAAACATTACTGCTTCAATCCACCAAGATGTTGTCGAAGAGGTCCTTTAGCCTTCCATCATGTTGGCTAAATTTTCAGCAATATTATCCAAGCCTTCTTGCGATTCTTCTGGACTTGGTAGCATTAAGATATCAGCTGGTATGCTCAACCTGGAATAATCTCCAAAACGATATTCTCTTGCCCATGCATAGATCTTCTTCATATGGAGTTCAGTAGCTGCCATTTGTAAAATAAGTTGTTATACATGAAAGATCTAAAAGATTCAACAGACATAACCTTAATAGATATTTTAATAAGTAACTCAATTAAATATACAATAAAAGAAAATAGAAAGCTAAATGAAGAAATAAAAGCAAGACAATGTATGTGGTTAAAAGTAGTTAAAAGATATATAACTTTAAGAGATCAAATTAATTATCAAGCAGAATCATTAATAGAAGTAAAATTTAAATCAAAAAGAAAAAGATGAAAATGGTAAATCCATATGGAAACCAACAAAAATAAAATATAAGATTTTCATCAAGATGAATACTAAAAGATCAAAATAGACTAATGAATTACAGATCAAGATTAAAAGTTGAATACGATTCCATAAATATTCATTATGATTAAAAATAAATAAACAAACTTATAATTTAGATATAAATCCAAAATATTTATTAGAACAATATAATCAAATTGAAAACTTTGAAACATGTATACATAATTTAGAACCATTCAAAATAAATTATAAAACAAAATGTGATAAATGTTATAAATTTCATATAACAAAGCATAGAATAACATGCCTAAAATGTGAACTATCATTATGTAGAAAATGTGCATTAGATTTATGTAATTTTACTGTTGAAGAACAAAAACTAGAGAAAACAAATAGCAACTTCAGACAAGATAAGGAAATAATAGAACAACTTTTAAAAAGGATAAAAACTCTAGAGGAAGAAATTGATAGCTTAAAAGAAAAATTAAGACATGAAAAGGAAAAACAAAACAAAGGAAAAACTATAATACAGGAAAAAGAAAATCTTATACAACAAGATGACTAAGAAAAAAATTAAATAATGAAAAAATGATTCAATTTTTTGTCTCCTTCTTTACACTTATGAATTGAAGCTTCACAACAACAAACTGAATCTCCATTATTGGGAAACATGTAACTGACATATACCCCATAGTTTGTTCATTCGCATTAGAGAAAACTGTGACTGCAAAGCCAACAGGTTCATTTGCGTTTTCTTTAATTGTGGGAACTATGTAACCAAGTCCCTAAAAAGAAACATAAACAGACAAAGGTTTGTTCATCTGAATAGTAAGAGTTGTGGCTACAAAACCAATAGGTCCATACGCGTCTCTTGTTATGGTGAAAACCTGGTTATCTCTATACCCCAAACACATGCAAAAGCATGAAAATTTATTTAGACTAATGAGTTTCTTTATTGTAGAAATGGCAGGCAAAAATATTTATAACTAATCATCCTCCCTTGAACCCCAGTTAAATCTCCCAATATTCCCACCAAACTCAACTCTAAAATTCAGAACACAAGCCAATCTAAACATGTCACAACAAGCTATTCTTGACAACCTTTGGGCCAATAAACATGACCCAAAAATCATCATCTCTCTATTCCACTCCTTAGCAAAATACTTTCACCAGACAAATGAAAAAATAAAAAATCCACCACATTTACCTTTACCTGAAACATCAAGTATAAAATTCTCTCTGAAACCCCAAACACTTGACTACATGGTAGAACAAGAAAAGAAAATCAAGGCATTGGAAGTAGAAATTTCCAATAAGAATGAAGAACTTATTCTGATCAAAGCTCAACTTCAACAACTTACAAAAGAAGCTGAAGAAATGAAGAAAGTTATCATAAAAGAAAGAAAACAAAGAACAAAGAAGTTTGAACTATTCCCAGAACCAATAGAAGAAGTAAAACAACTAATTTTCAAGAAAGTGATGGCCTCACAGTATGATCAGTTCATCTCTGAGCAAGAAGTATTAAAGCAACTTGTAAAAGAAGAAATTCTTCCCGCAGGATTTGCTATTGCCGGAAATGTGTTCAGAGAAATAGCTCACAAGGATACTGGATGTCAATGTGAAGAAGGCTTTACTGCAGTAAAATGTTCCTTAGACATGGCTCAATAGCATGATCAAGAAATTAATGGCGTCCAGATAAAAGCCATCAACCTTTTTAAACATGGATACATATCCAGAATAATGTTAACAAGTCCAGAACAAGCAAATTTCCTAAACAACTACTGGCAACTGATACATTTTCTACGCAAATTCTTCAAAGTTCTTGGACCACAAATTGATAGGTATGTAAGTCTAGAACTAAATTCTATTCCTCCTTGTTATGATGAAGGCTATCCAGATGAAGCAAGGCATCATATCAAGATTACTCTTCTTCGCCATCATAAGCCTGAACAAGAAAGGATAACTCCTACTAGTCTAGAAGACATGATCATTCCAGGAGATATCAAAAAACAAATGAAGTTATGGTGAGCATGTGCAATCTCCACAGATTGGAAGAGAACTTGTCCCACAATTGCTGACAACCAGAGATGTCAAATGGTGCTGGAAACAAAAGTTATGAAGGTATATGTTGACTAGTACATGTTCCCCATGTACTGCCCTTTCCCAAGTCTTATTTCACAAATGCTAGCTACTGAACTCCATATGAAGAAGATCTATACATGGGCAAGAGAATATCGTTTTGGAGATTATTCTAGGTTGAGCATACCAGCTGATATCTTAATGCTATCAAGTCCAGAAGAATCGCCAGAAGGCTTGGATAATATTGCTGAAAATTTAGCCAACATGATGGAAGGCTAAAGGACCTCTTCGACGACATCTTGGTGGACTGAAGCAGTAATGGTTGTTCTTATTATGTAAAGGAGTATTGGATGTTGGCATGAATTATGAATACCAACTTGACATCCACATTATTTGAACTACCAATCCAACCTATCAATTTGATCTAAATATTATTAGGGTAATGAATAATAATGACCAATGTGGTCTGCTTTTTAAACTTTTGACTCTGCAGTTTTTTTTTTTGTTTGTTTTTTTGAGAAAGGCGACAAGCGCCGGAACCCAGAGACGAACACGTGGGGAGCAACGCTCACCACCGAACCGTGCCCTCACCTTGCATGAGATGGGGATCGAACTCGGGGAGCCACGCTCGACACTCGAGGCGAACACCCTACGCAAGGGACCCGATGCCAATAGACCAAATGGTCATTGGCACTCTGCAGTTTCTACCGATGTCCAATCAGGTATTTAATAATTTTTTTTTATTATAATCAATGCCCAAACTGCCTTCTTGTGTGTGCTTTTGGTGGGAAAATTCCACCTATTCTGGACAAATCCTTCTAGTTAAGTGCGAGTGCGGTCAGTGGCTATTTTGGACAGACTTTTTGATCATCACACTTGCTCGTGGTGATGAGGTATTGAGAAGGCCAGGTCGTTAACTTCATTTTAGATAGAAAATTTTTGTAAAACAAATTTTTATTTAATTAATAATAATAACAAATTTAAAATTAATTTCTTTGTCATTTAATAATAAGTATTAATTCATATTAGTAAGTTTTTAAAATTAATTATTACAAATATTTATTTAAACATTAAATAATGTAAAGAAATTATTTGTGCAATTTTACAGTGTTTAATGACAGAACCAAATATAGCCTTTACGCTGACTGCCAGCATATGTCTGGTTGCTCTTTTAATTGTATCACAGCTGAATAGACGACATAAGATTTAATTTAAAAGTTCTCGTACCAACCAGCAGGCCATGTTACAATATGGACATGGATCTAAATTCAGCCAATAGTCAAATGATGGAAATGAGATATGGATGCATCTTCCAAGTTAATTCCTAGTTTTTGTATTTTAGTTGATTGGAAACATTGCATTTGGTGTTCAACGAATCAGACAAGACTCTCCTTCATCAATGAAGCTATGAATAATGAGAACAGTTTCAAGTCCACTCCTGCTTCCTGGAAGTGCACCCAAAACAAGCTCATTCATTGCATGTTACAGCTTTATGAACTTCATGCATGGAAACATTTCACGTGTCTTTAATTTAATGATAGGAAAAAGCAACAAACAAGGAGACTAAAAAAAAAGGGGCCCTTTCGCCATGAATGGACTTTTAAGGATAATTCAAGAGATTTTTTTAAGATAAGCTTAGCTTTCCCCATTAACTCAGTACTTATCATCTCTTGAAATATTGTTTTAGGCAGTCCTTTCGTTAAGGCATCTACTAATTTTATATCTTTTAGACAAATAACAAAAGTGAGAGCTATTTATTTATATATAGGTTGACTAAAACTTTAGTTGGGCTATAGTAATTAGCAAGGCACTTGGACTTGGGCTTGCTAAGATTTATTTATAGGCTTGCCTTTTATACCACTATGTATTTAATGGTGAAAAAGATGGTATTTGGCATTTTGAGCACGTGGTGCATGCAAATGCAGTTAATAATATATATACATATATATACATAATAAAAATAATATATGAATAAATTCAATTTTAAATTAAACTATTCATTAGTTCTTCTCAATTTTAAAAGACACTACTACTATTTTTTTAAATCTGGTTTATATGCAACTTAACTTGTTTTACTTCACAAACAGAAAAATATGCATTCCCTTCTTTTTCATTTTTCATTATTCTCAAGAAATTTCGTAACCATGTGTTGCAGAAGACCTTAAAAGATTGAGTCAAGTTTGTTCACATCTTATAAATACTAATAGGTTAATTTTGATTATGCAAATCGCAATCAACCATTGGCTTCAATGTATCATTTATGTTTATTCAGTGGTGAAGCCAAAAAATTTATAATATAGGATCAATAAATAAAATATTATCACATGACAAACATGTTTACTTATCTATAACAGTCATAGTTAAACAATTATAAAAAGCATAAATAACAAAAAAAAAAAGTTTCGAACACAAACCACATATATTACTTGAAAGTGTATCAAAAATACATCAAATTTGTCTTCTCACAATCTTCCGAGATAACATAAACCACATAAGAAGATATTGTTCCTTCTTCCTTGAGCATGAAACAAAACCTAACAATAAAAAAAGTAAAGTTAATTATGTAGAGTTTGAAAACCAAAAATTCCTACAAAAGTTTCTTGACATATTATCATCATCTATATTACAAGCAAATCATGTATATATTTAGAAATATAGTTATAACATTATAAAAAAAAGTTAAATACAAATAACTAAAAAAATATTTATCAAACTTATACCTATAATTTATACTTGTCCATGACGAGACTTTATATTTTGAATATATCACTTTCAGTATATGTAACCAAATAATCATTCATCAAATTATCTCCCATTCGGTTCCTTAAACGAATTTTCACAATCTTCATTGCCAAAAAAGTCGTTTCAACACTTTGCAGTTGCAACAGGTAATATTGAAGCCAGTGTAACCATTAGAAAGACAAGTGGATAAACAATATTCTTCTTTGTCTTCACCAACTTCTCAGCAATTTGCAAAGACATTGTGACCATCTTTGCAATTGGCAAAGCACCAACACATGTTATACATCAAACAAAATTCCAAAAAATCTATCAACAAACATTTAACATTGGAAATTAAAAGTTTTTAAAATTTTTGTGGAGTAATCTGACCCCACAAAAAATATATATAGATCCACCCTTATGTTTATTCTCTATACCCTTGTGTATACTTCAAGTGGGAGTAAATAAAAACATAAAGAAAGGGGGATTGTTATATACCTTAAAGTACCAAATTACAATTTCTAACAATTTTAAATTTTTATTTTGATTTCTATTATTTGTTTAAAAGAAAATTACTGTTTACCCCACAGAAATTTTAAAACTTCCCAAACAACCCTTGTAAGTTATGAATACCCCAGACAACCCTTATGTTATTATTTCACTTCCTTTTTGCCCCCTGTAGGTCACTCTGACTGGGTCCATGTCATGAAATTCCATCTTTGCCCTTGAAAATGGTGGAAAAAAACCGCCCAATCACATACCTTTTTGTATTCCTTTTTTTCTTTTTCTTAAACAAACTTTGGAAGACTTCTATCACCTTGGAGTCTTGGAATTTCTCAATTCATTCCCATTTTGTGTGTTGGAGTTCTGCCGGTTGCCCGAAAAGGTGATAATCTCTTCCTTGCCCTCACCTTGATCACCTTGTAAGAGAGAGTAACAATTTATTTTTATGTAGGTTTACTATAGAGAGTTTTTGTGCATTGCTAGATACAAAGGGATGGGACGAGTACTAGTGTTCACGCCACTGACTTCTTGGTAATCAGTGTTAGCGGAGATATGTGAGCGATGGGGTCTCGATGTTTCCCATGTTAGGATGAAGTTTATCACACTCAATGCATATAAAATGGTTTGTCTAATAGAAACTGTGGTTGACTTTCATCGCATGTGTCACGTATACACCCTCTTCAAATGCGCTGTAGTTGATCTCGTGGTTGAGATTTCTTCTACTTATAATGATTTCTTCTCATTGTAAAGTTTTTATCCTTTATGTTTACATAGTTGTACAAATTAATTATTGATTAATTATCCCAATTTCAGCTTTAAATTATATGTTTTCACTAAATTATTCCAATTTCCGCTTAAAACTTATGTTTTTTCTTAGTTATCCATGTCCCTAGTTCTGCTTAAAATTATCTAGTTTCCATTTAAAATGTTATGTTTCCACTTGAAAATATCGAGTTTCCGCTTAAAATTTCTTCTTGTTGTAAAGTTCTTTGATTTTAGCAGGTATTTGGATTCTGCAAGCGTATCTGTTCCACCTCAGGGTGACCCTGACGGTGTTGTAGGCCTTCCTTCCTTGTCATATCACTTTGATGTTTTGTCGTTGGATATCGGACAACATTTTCTAGGCACTGATCATTTCAGAGACGCATTTTAAAATTTTGCAATCAAGCGGAATTTTGACTTCAAATTCATAAAAAATGAAAAACATCGGGTGACTGTAGAATGCGCTGCTTTTGGTTGTCAATGGTGCCTTCATGCATCAAAGGAATACAATAAAAATAATTTCATAGTCAATACAATGCACCTGTTGCACACTTGTGGTAGTGGAATTGGCTCGGTGTCACATCTGAAAGCGTCAAAAAAATGGGTAAGCGCACGCGTGATTCAGAAACTTAAGGACCAACCCTTGTATAAGGCCATCGACATTTAAAAGGACATATTACGGGAACATGGTGTCCATATTCCATACAAGTAAGCTTGGTTGGGTAAAGCGAATGCCCGGGTGATCCTTGATTGTAGCAAGGTCTCCAACTATGATTTGTTGCTTTGGTACGTGGATAAGGTGGTTGAGACAAACCTTGACAGCATTACGATTGTGGAAAGAGATGGTGAGCGTTTTAAACGTGCAATCTTTTCTTTCCGTGTATGTATCATGGGATTCAAGAGGGGTTGTAGGCCGCTATTGTTTTCGACGGTATCTACCTTCTTGGAAAATATTGGGGTACTTTATTGGGTGGCACGGGCAAAGATAGAAACAATGGTTTTTTTCACGTGGCCTTCGGTATTGTCGATAATAAGACCGATGCCAATTGAACGTGGTTCATTTCCAAATTAGGTGATGCTTTATACAATGACGAAGATTATGAAGAGATTATTACATTTGTGTCAGATAGGTGTAAAGGCCTTGTGAATGCCATTGCAAAGGTCTTCCTTTCTTCCCCACATATATACTACCTTCGACACTTGGAGGCCAATTTTTTGAAAGGCAATGTTAGATATGGGAAGGCATTGAAGGAGGAGTGTTGGTCCATATACTTTTGTATTGCATATGCATCCACAGCTAAAAAATTTGATGATTCGGTGAATAAACTGCAGGCCACATCACCCGATGGCTATCACTGGTTGTATCATAAATAAGATATGTCACATTGGTCAAATTGTTTGTTCAGAGGTGAACGTTGGGGTGAGATGTATTCAAATATTGTAGAGTCATTCAATGCATGGATCAAAGAAGCTCCGTATTTACCAGTGATGAAAATGGTTGACTCCATACGGTATTTGAATGTTGATTTTATTTAATGCTTAATATTGGTTGTTATCATTTAAACCTGCTTGTTTCTGTTTAAATTCAGGGTCTTCACTTAAGTGTGCTTTGTTATCATTTAAAATTGCTTGTTTCTATTTAAATTTCATTGTCTTAGCTTAACAATGACTTATAATGTTTGATTATACTTGTTCTACGTCATATAGGTTCAAGCTGATGCGCATGTTATGCACCCGCCGTGAGCAAGTAAACAAATGGGAGACCTACTTATGCGCTGGCATACATAAGAAAATAGAGGAACTTGTTGCGGAAAGCTGAAATCTTCATGTTGGTCATTGTCCCGATGACTGTTATGAAGTGATTGACCAGTGCAGCAACTCCGTAGATCTATTGGGTAAAACTTGTTCATGTTGCAGGTGGCAAGTTTATGGTATCTCGTGCAAACATGCTTGCGTTGCAATAATACAGATAGACACGAATGTTCATCATTTATTAGCGGTTACTTCACCATCAACAATTACAAATTGGTGTATAAAGAAGCTATTTTCCCAATACCCGACCATAACAAGCCTATGGACAACAATCGAGAACTGGATTGGCAAGTGTCTGAGGTCTGCGAGTTACATTGCAGTCGATGCCACGAGTCTGGTCATAATCATAGATCTTGAAATGAAATTGTCGCCGACTAAGCATGGATGACAACTTATATTCGTTACAAACTATTGCATAATGCTGTAAATTTTGCTCGTTATTTAGGAAAATTATTTTTGTAAATAAACACAAATTTAAACAGAAATGACAATATTTACGTGCCAATCATAGATCTTTAAATAGAGATAAGATATTTAAGCATTTTCTTAAATGTAAACATAATATATTATCTTAAATGTAAAGGTAATATGTTAAATAAAAATATCGATAGTTAAACAGAAATATTGATAATTAAACAAAAATATTGATAATTAAAAAGAAACAAAGATATTTACGTGACAAATTAAACCTGGGTGTTCTAGACGGAAGAAAATTGAGTCGCAAGCATCCGAGATCCTTGAGTTATGTTGTAGTCACTGCCATGAGTATGGTTATAATCGTAGATCTTGCAATAAAAATGTCGCCGACTAAGCATGGATGAGAACTTATATTTGTTACATATGTTCATTACAAAATATCGCATTAGCCTGTATCTTTTGCTCGTTAGTTATGAATTAATTTTTATAAATAAACACAAATTTAAATAGAAATGATAATATTTACGTGCCAATCGTAGATCTTTAAATAGAAACAATGATAATTAAGCATAATTTTAAACGTAAACATAATATGTTAAACAGAAACATTGATAGTTAAGCAAAGATAGCCAAGCATAAAGATAAGCATAATGTATTAAAAGGAGACAACGATATTTACATGACAAATGAAATAAGTTAGTGGAAAATAATTTAAGTTAGCATGAGTGTACATTATAACGACAAACAAGCTTAATGTTTTTGCCCCCCATTTGATATATCGGTTTTCTCATTAATGCTAGTTGCGCTATCTTCCATAAGTATGCTACAACATACTTTAGTCTTAAATAAGGGACGTCAGTATGCGGTAACCGTAGCTTTTTATCATCAAGTATTTGTTCAATAAACCGCATGACATATACAGTGCAGTAGACACTTCCTCATTTTTGTCTTGGAGTGTCAATGTCGTGAATTAGGAGGTACGAGGTCATCGCCATCTTACCAAACTCCATCTCGACACAATTGTCAAATAGTTTTCGCTGTCAAGAAATATAATTTGAAGTTAGAATTCTGATTAAGAAATTACGATATGTGTGCTCTATTTAGCATGTAATTTACCATGTCAATATCAACATGGAAGTGGTCATTAAGGATTATTGGTAGAATGAAGATATCAACATCATGCAAGTTATGAGCGACAACGTCAATCATAGTGAGAGTTATCTTAGATGCGTACTCTTGTTTGGACATAAATAGCGCCAGTGGCCACGTGATGGAAGCGCGCTTTTTATATGGATATTGTACTCTCTTAAGTGACTTCTGAATTATATAGATAAATACATCCATGACATCATTTGTGACCATTTTCTTCTCGTCTAGCAACGTGAACAGGCTGGCTCGTGTTGTGTAAACCCAATCATTCTTCCAGATGACAGTCCTGATGTTAAATGGTAATACATATATTTAAATGATAACATAAATATTTAAGAGGAAACTACTTCTCTTAAATCGTAACATCTATATTTAAATTATAACATAAATACTTCATACTTACGAGTCTATCCAGCACTTCAGGAAGATCCTTATTATCTCCTGCTCGAATTTGTTAAGGCGCGTGTATCCGGCATATCTTTTCTTCTTGGGAAGAAAATTCTTCCGCACATCGTCATGCTGTTGGTTTGCAAGGACTGTACTGTCCACGTCAGTAATCATTGTTTCTTTGTTGACATTTCCTTTCCCTTCGTTAGCAACATCTTTCAGTTTTGAGTTATCACTAGAGGGTTCATCACCAAGAAAAGCCGAGACATCTTTGATTCCCGATAACGATCCATTGGGTGATATTGTTGACGGTTGTTTCTGTTCTATGCTTAGTGCACAAGTTGTTTCCTATTTTTCCAATAATAATTTGCCGCCAATAGTTGCTGCTTCGTGTTATTGTGCGATTGTGTCTTCCTTTGATGTGGCACTGTCATCTGCTAGTTCCACTTAGATAGGGATTTTATTGGTAAGAGATTCAATGATCCTGCCAACATCAGCCGTGACAACATCATCAATTGGAGACACATCCGTTGGAGGTTGTTCCATTATAGGCAGAACTACTGTTGGGACAATTTCCTCAGACGCTGCCCTTGTATCCGGCTGATCAACCGTGGGTGGTGCTACTATTGTTTCAACGTCAGCCGGTGAAGGGAGAGACATTGTTGATTTTCTTCTCATCGCAATCCTCTTCCAACACGGGCCTCTTCGGATGGTCATCCCAATTACATCATTGGCAAATGCCGGGGCTACGTCGGTAGCATCCGGGCTATTCCTAGTAGCATCTGTGCTAGGTACTTCATTTGTTGGTAGGAACTTAGTATTTGACTGTGAATGTCCTTCGAATGCCTCGACTCAAGCAACAATCCAGGGGAACTCTTTTGTCAGTATTTTGCATGCCTGGAACAGATGTGCAGTGACGTCAGTAAAGGGTCGTTGCCCTCGGGGAGGGTGGCTCGTCCGGCGCCAAGAAGTGTATGCGCGGGTTGGGCTGGAGAAGGGGAACAGCGTCGAATGCGCCTTGAAGAGGTTGGCCTCTCATCTTTTCTTCGAGCCAGTGGTGCGGGTGGCCCAAACAAAGACTTCTTCATCCGTATTCACAGTGACCATTTCAGGAAACTAACATTTGTAAACAACACAATCTTATTGAAACCCCATAACTTAAACAATAACCAATGTTGTTAAACACTAAAAAAATATTTTTAAACGGAAACCCCTAAACTTAAACAGTAACCAACACTGTTAAACACTAAAACATTTTTTTAAACAGAAAGTATTATTGTTAAACGATAATGAGTAAACTTACAAAGAAACAAAGTTTTCTACACAAAAATGTCACTCCAAATAATTGTTAACATGCAATGTGAATTGTAACACACATTGTTAATGATTTATTACCTTCTTTCCTTTGAGAGATGACAACATGGGTCCTATCGACACTTGCATCTAATAACAATTTTCACCATAACACAGTATCCTTGCAGTCTTGCTAAATCGTAGCTTCTTGAGGGTGCCGGTGAGCTTATAAAACTTTATGTTTAGTGCGACCGCTCATCTTTTAAGGTGCCTTGTGTTGGTCTTCTTCCTACGCATCTTGCTTGCTTTCGAGTGGCCATTTGTGGAACATTTTCCATAACCCACTTTGCATCACCTGCGCCCATGCATATTATTCCATGCTAGGTAGGTCATCGATATAATCAATGATCCAATGCGGAACTGAGCATGAGGTGTTTGGGAAAAGGATAGTACCCATGAGGTACACCATAAGGAGTTTTACAAAATTTTCTTCTTCTCCCCTATGCTGAATAATCTGGTCAAGTGTTCTCTTGATGGAGTCTCTGTGTCTTTCGTAGGTTTTCAATAAATACTTGTCTTCAAAATATGAGTGTGTTTTCTTCTTCTGAAATATGACCATGTCTCCATCACATCGTAGACCAAGAATGAGAGCCACATCTTCATGCTTGAAACTCAGCAAGCTTGCCCCAATCCTGAATTTATTGGTGCGGTCATTATACCTTTACAACAGAGAAATAAGAAAGGCCCTCTCTTGGAATACAGGTTCCATTTGAGTGAGTGTTGCAAATGGTGTCCTTCGGATGATCTCCCACTGTCGTTCATTCATGTGAACTTTCAATTCAGCCATAGTCTCCACGACCGGTGTCACATGGCATCACCCATTAACTAGGTTGACCGCAATAATCACAAGTCTATGACAATAGTAATACATTAAGCAGTATTCATAACTCTTAAAAGGAAAGCTATGTTTTTAAACGGAAAACTCATTTCTTAAAATGATACGATTAAATACTACATAATGCATCCATATCAAATTAAAGGGGAAACATACAATATAAGCACTTCACAGCACAATGAAGAACACACACATGTGAGATTGCATAACAATCAAAAAAATCTATTCAGAACTCTTAAACAGAAAGCTATATTTTTAAACAGACTCAATTCTTAAACGGAAAACTCATTTGTTAGAATGATACTATTAAACACTACATAATGCAATAATATCAAATTAAAGAGGAAACATATATTATAAACATTACACAGCACAATGAGATTGCATAACAATCGAAAAATCTTCTTCAACACAACATTATCGCTTTCGATCGTGTACACAGGCAAAAATAAAAAATAAAACAAAACCCTAGCCTAAAAATCTCCCTGTAAATTACAATATCATCCAATAATCACACCATAAAACTAAAAAATCTCTCTTTCTAATAGAATATTTTACAAATCAAATAGGAAAAAAAAACCACAGAATGTAAAAACAAAAGAAAACTGCACAACTTCTTCAATGGCATCCACCTCGCCTCAATACCTTAGAGCGCAAACTAATGAAATGTCGAAGAGTTGAGCTGGAGTTCTCCTTCAAGACAGTTGTGGAATGAAATTCTGGTCCTATAGAAGATGCCCAGGTAATGACAACTTTGGAAAAGGGAAAAGTTGAAGAGGCGAAGAGAGGAAAAACCGGCGCTAGTAATAGTGTTCTCTTGGGATTATAAAAAAACCCCCGCTTTCTCTCAAAGTGGAAAAATCATTGCAGCCAAGGGTGTTATGGTCAAACCATGTCGCACTTGTCACTATTTCCCATGTAAGGGACAATTTCATCCAAAAAATCTAAAACTAACTCTGTCAATCACCATTACATGCTTAGGGGGTTTCAAAACCATTGTATTCAAAAGGAAGTGATTTTTATGGATACTCAAATTTAGGGGGACAATTTGTGCATATTGCAAACTTTGGGGGTGTTTTTTTGGCAATTTCTTGTTTGTTTAATAAACAATGCTACAAGTGAAACGTTTGGAGAGTTGGCTTCTGACTTTGTTAAATTGGATCATATTGATGGTGGAAATTTCCTGAGATGACAAAAGAAAATGCACTTCCTCTTGACAACTCTAAAGGTTGACTATGTTCTAACTACTCTCAGGCCGGCTGAACTTCACGAGGATGAACCTGTCACTATAAGAAAACACACTTTTTGCGGCGGTTTAAACCATCACGAAATTGTTTCAGTAATGGTTCAAAAACAGCCATAAATACTAGTGTCGTGAATCATTTTATCTTGGTTTTGAATAACTACTGTGGAATGTAGAGTGCATTTTTTCTTGGTTTACAAACTATCATGAAATGATATAGTTTGTCAAGCGAGGTTGCATTTCTTAGCGGTTAACAAGCCGTCGCAAAATGTAATATTTGTGAGCTAATGATGTGTTTCACAGTAGTCTGTAAACCGCTGCGAAATATTTAGGGGACCTTTTTAATTATTATTTTTTTTAAAATTTCCCAACGGCGGTTTCTAAACTATTGCAAGATACAAGGGATTGATGTTTTTAATTATTTTTAATTATTTTATAAATGCTTACCTGTTTGTTTATAATAATCCAAATATTCAACCTTTACCATTGAAGTCCATTCGTTTCAAATACAAAAATGCGAAAATATTTTTTGATATTTCAAAATAATTAAAATAAAGTTATATATACAAATTTGTTCACACATCTTGAAAATAAGAACATATGAAATAAATTAAATGCTTGTTCTTAAATAATGTTTATTAATAAATTGTTTATAGCCATTGCTTACAAAATAAATGCCCTAATAATAAGATATATAAAGAGACTTTTAAAAATGGACACTAGGCTAAGTAAGGTACGTAAGGAGATTATGAGTGATTGACAAGGGATCTATCATCTTTGTGAGAGAGGAGAACATCCCACATATTTGGCAAAAAGTCCTTAGCTAAAACAGGACGAAGGAAAGTGTTTTGGTAAGATATCATATTAATTAAGCTGAGTTTAATAAATCTAATATGTATTTAAGTTTATGTCTCATTTGTTGTGTTTTACATTAGAAGGATTTGTTATTTGAAAACTTCGATGAAAAGATGTTGGTTTTTCAGCTAATATTAATGTCAATTAGAATCATGATATATTGATAGATGTTGATCATGGATAATGAGTAGCTAAAAACATGAGTATATGCTAAAACCATGAGTATCATGATATATGGGAGTCAAGTAATATATATGCTATCTATGTATAAATATGAGTATATAGTTACCTAGGTTTAACTAAAAAGAGTTCTAATTAATATTTAAAAAAAATCAATTACTTGCATTATGTGGAAAATGATAGGAAATTGCTAAGAAATGTGTCACTAGAATTGTTGATAAGAAGAACAACACCAAAACCAATTCTTTCACTCTTTTTAAACTTATCAGGAATAAGCTAATATAACCATAATATATGCAAAAATGGCAGTAATTATAAGTGAAAATAAGCATGAAATCAGAGCAAACATTCACAACAATGAATACCGAATTTAACGTGGAAAACCCCTCAAAATGAGGGTAAATACCACAAGACCATTAAGCCTGCCATAAAAAAGGTTTACTAAATAATAGGGTGTATAAAATCCTCTCCACAGATGGTACAACATAGAGCACCAATCAAGAGAAGAACCAACAGCAGAATTAGTAAAGATGCATAAGAACAAAGAGAGAAATTACCAAGATTTATTTACAATACGAGACTTCATACTATCTCTACAGAAATCTAAACATAAAACTGACTGTTCATATAGTAGAATGGTGTGTTTTGAGCCTGTTGATGAAATTCTAGCACGATCCAACGGTGAACGAGTGTAGATTGAGCAAAGATGTAACACAGCACATATAATTCAAAAAAACTGCTTATCCATCTTTTACTCCATTTTCTCTACATATTGAACTCATCTCATCCCCAACAATACCTTAATACAATGTGAGCCAAAGGAAAGAAAAGCATGATGGGCTTGGTCCAAATCTTGGGCTTTATCCACATAAGAGGGAAGGCCCACATATCCCATCATTTATTTTCCTCCTAATTACTATGTAGAGGAGATTTCCATCCCTACAATAAAGCAATAGGCATCAAACTTTGATCTTGGCAAGGGCTTGGCCATCATATCAGAAGTATTATCATCAGTATGAATCTTATTGAATTGAAGAAAATTAAAATCAAGAACATTTCTGAACCAATGATGCCTCACATGAATATGCTTCGACTTACCATGGAATGTAGGATTTTTGACAAGTTGAATAGCATTTTGACTGTCACAGTTTAAGACAACCTCTTTTGGAAAAAACCAAGCTCCCTCAAAAAACTCTTTATCCAGAGTAATTCTTTACAAACTTCAATAACCAACAATTTCATATGTAGTAAATAGAGTAATACATTTTTGCAATCTTAATTACCAAGATATGCTCCCCCCCCCCTTCTTCCCCCCTACAAGTTTAGTCAAGTATCTTGAAGTAGATTTCCTTCCATGTCAGAATCAATATACCAAGCAAGTAAGAATGGCTTTCTCTATTCCAAAGGATAGTCTTAAGTTAGAAGTGCCGCTGAGATATCCCATAATCCTTTTCACTTCATCCTAACATTTTTTTCTTAGATTTGAAAGAAATTAGCTAACAACACCAACTACCTAAGAGATATCAAGTCTTATACAAACCATTGTATACATTAAATTGTCAATGGTTGAAGCGCAACGAACCCTTCTCATATCCTTTTTCTCTTCATCACTTAAAGATAATGTTTTTTACTCATTTAAAATGCATGGCAAGAGGCATAATGACTCCCTTAGCATTGTTCATGTCAAACCTTTGAAACATCTTTTTGATGTACTTCTCTTGTGATAGCCACAATTTTTTACCTTTCCTATAACGAACAATTTTTATACCAAAATTTGATTCACTGACCCTAAGTCTTTCACAGCAAAAGACTTGTTCAACTCTTGCTTCAAATTCTTAATTCTTGAGGAATTCTGCCCAACAATAAGCACATCATCCACATAAAGCAAAAAAAATAAAATAATAAAGTTATCATTTGAGAACCTTTGCACAAAGGCACAATGATTAGAAGATGTTTTATTAAATCCTTGTTGTCTCAAAACAAAATCAAATTTTCTATACCATTGTTCAGGGGTATGTTTTAAACCATATAAGCTCTTTCTCAGTCGACAAACATAATTCTCTTTCTCTTTAATTATAAAACCTTATGGTTGCTTCATATAAATCTCCTCATCTAAGTCACCATGGAGGAATGTTGTCTTTACATCCATTTGCTCAACTTCTAATGCTAGGCATGCTGCTAAACTTAACATTACTTTGATTGAAGACATATTTACAACTAGAGAGAAAATTTCATTAAAATCACTTCCACTCTTCTGACTAAAACCCTTGACCACCAATTTGGCTTTATATTGTGGAGCTGATGCATTTTCTTCATGCTTCCATTTGAAAACCCATCGGTTTTTCAAAGCTTTTCTATTCTTTGTAACTTAATTAGATGAAAATTATAATTCTCATGCAATAAATTCTCATCTTCCAATGCTTCAACCCACTTCTCTTTTTAATCTTTTTCCATGGCTTCCTCATAGTTTTCAGGTTCTCATTTATCAGTGAGAAGTACATATTCACATTCACTTGAAGAATAACAAGATGAGGGTTTTCTTGCTCTAGATGATTTTCTATGAGATGTTTCTGTAGCCTCTATTGTTGTGTTTAAATGTATTGGTTGCTATTCAACTACTATATCATTCACTTGAGCATCCAAAAATATCTATGTTTTGCTCATCATTGTGTCTCAACAATTTCTTACCTTTTCAATGTAACTTTCAACATTTTGAAGTTGTTATACTAGATTAGGTATATTAATCATCTGAAGTGGTTTAAGATCAATCAAGCTCTCATCGCTTTGAAGGCTTGCCTTCTCCACCTTGTCTATATCTTCAATAATTTGGTCCTCAAAGAATATTGTATCATGGCTTCTGACTAATTTCTTCTGAATTGGATCATATAGCTTGTAGCAAAATTCATCTTGATAATAACCAATGAAAATACACTACTTTCTCTTGAAATCCAGTTTGTACCTTTCATCCTTTAAGAACATGGACAAAGGCTTTTTATTCAAAAACTCGCAAGTGATAATAGAAAACATCACTGCCAAACCAAACTTTGTCAAGAATATCATTATCCAAAGTAATAATGGGAGATAAATTGATAACATAAGCTGCTATATTAAGAGCTTCTGCCAATAAAATCCCAGGTAACTTGGCTTCATTAAGTAACCACCTAACCTTCTCCACCAATGTTTTGTTCATTCTCTTAGGCAAAACATTCATTTGAGGAGTTTTGGGAGGAGTTTTCTAATGATTAATGCCTTTCTCTATGTAGTAGTCATCAAATGGTCTAGAATATTCACCACCATAATCTGTATGAATGCATTTTAGCTTTTTTCTTGTTTGCCTATCAACCAAAGCCTGACACTACTTAAAAACATTTAAAGCTTGGCCTTAGTTTTTAAGGAATAAACCAAAGCTTCCTAGAATGATCATCAATAAATGTTACAAAACAAAGTGAACCACCATATGATTTTACCTTTAATGGACCACACATATCAGAATGCACTAGCTCTAGCAAATCTAACTTTCTTGAAGGATGATGACTTTTAAAAGATGCTAACTTCAGTTTCACAGCCAAGCAATGAACACACTTGTCCAACTTTGCTTCCTTTGTCCCAGGAACCACATTCTTTTTGGCTAACCAATTAATCCACTTTACACTCATATGGCCAAGTCTTCTATGCCATAATTCTGAAGATGTGTCATTGATCAAATTCACTGAACCACCAAAAAAATAAGCTTGTATCGAATACAAATTAGAAATTTTTCTACCTTGAGCAACAAAAAGTGAACCCTTAGCGAGCCTTCACTTCCCATAACTAAAAGAGCTGTAATAACCATCTTCATCTAGCTTGCCCACAAAAATTAAATTAAGATGAATATTTATGTTTTACATTATTAAGTACCAACTTTGTAACAAAATTGGTTTCCAAACAGACTATTCCAACACCAAGCACTTTAATCTGCCCATCATTTCCAATCTTCAGCATTCTAAAGTCTCCTAAAGTGTAAGTTGCAAAGAAATCATTCTTTAGAGTGACATGATATGCAATACCGGAATCCACAAGCCAACTGGTTTCATGACATGCAAAATTGATAACATTCTCATCACAAGTGAAAAGAAGATCAATTATTGTGGTAGCTGCAACACGTTTCTCATTCTCACCATTCTTTTTTTCTTGCTTCTTCTCCCTTTTTCAGTTGAAACCAATATTTCTAGATATGACCCTTTTTACGACAATGGTGAAATTCAAGATCTTTATACCTTGGCCTTGATTTGCTTTTACTTTTGTCTTTGCCTCTCTGACTTTTATACTTGCTTCCTCCTCGATCATCAGTAACTTGGATTTCTGAATGTGATATTAATGAGATTAAACCTTGAGACATTCTACTCATCACCTCAGTCAAGATGCCATGCTTTGCATATTCCATTGTTACAACACCATTAGGAGCAGAACTAGTCCAAGAAACACTACAATAAATTAAAATTTTAGTGATAACCAAAGTTGTTATAAAAAATATATAGTAATTTTTATCACTATTATTAATGGCCAGTTTTTGAGGTCGTCACCTTTCGTCATATATACAATAGTGACCAATTTAGAAATTTGGCCATAGTTACACAAAAAATTGTGACCAAATTATTGTCAATAAAACCTTCAATATTCGTGATAAAACCATGTGACCACAAATACTCAAAATTTTGTGATGAAATTATTGTCACTAGAAACATTAGCGTTTATGATAAAACTATATTTTAACAAAAACCTTATTATGAAATAGTAATAATAAAGTGGCCACAATAGTTCATATTATTGTAGCACCATTGTTGACACTAAAATGATTTAAAATAGTAACAAATTTGGTTTTTGTCATAAGTAATATTTTTGTTGGTGACTACTACTTCATCTTAGACAATTTTGTCACAAAAAAAAAAAAAAATTAGTAGCAAAATATTGTCACACAAGCAAATAAAAGTTTTTAACATCATATAGAAATAGATAAACATCACTAAAAAGTAGAAAATTCTTAGTTTGAATATATAAATTTAAAAATGTAAATATCTAAAATACTATTATAAAATTATCCTAAACTATTTTTTAACGTAAATTTGAGGTATAATTCACTAAATAGTCCATCTAGTTTTTCAAACTTACCCTTTTAATCCTTTTATTTTGAACTGTAACTTTTTGGTCCCTTTACAATTTTAATTTAGTTAAGTCAATTCCCCTAAATCCTAAACCCTAAACCCGAACCATAAACCATCAAAAAATAGGACTGGCATGGCTCACTTAAACATAGTAGAGAAACTAAAAAATTACTATTTAAAGTGATGGATTAAAAGATTAAGTTTGAAAAAATAGAGGGACTATATAGATAATTATACCTAAATTTGAAGATGAAGCACTCCGCTATGCAATTGAAATTTTCTTTTCGCTTTTCAGCATCAGCTTGTGCTTGAATTTGACTCTTTTTTGGGATTTAAATGTCAATTCTTCTTTTTTATGTTTATTTTGCATATTTAGGGAAAGAATAAAAATAAAATAACATAATTTTAACATTTTTAAAATAATTATAATTAAATTAAATTTTTCATACCATTTTTTCTCAAGTGAAAATAGAGAAATTCCATGTTGCGCTTGCCTTTTGTTGTTTTAAATAGATAAAAAAATCATTAAAAAAAAACACACAATCAAAATCTAGACAACATAAGTACTCAAGGTTTCACTATCTTCGTTTATTCCTTTTATATGTTAAGTTCACTCAAGATATATCTTTTTAAAATTTAATTCTTAAAAAAATTATATTACCCAGATTTTGTTTTGCGAGATTTGGTAAATAACTATTTAATTTAAATTTTGATTTTTAAAATTTGTCTCTAATACTATAAATACTATAAATCCTAGGTATGATCTAAAGTAAAAGCCTATTTTCTAAGGCTTATAAAATAAAAATTTGAGTATTGGATAAATTATAATTTTAAAAAATTTTAAATTTTATCTATAATTACTTAAAACACGCTACAATTTTATCCATACATAACCAATCACTACATTGAATAGAGAAAATAGATTTTACTATAGTATTACAAGAATATAATACAACCACATATACACACACTATGTAAACATATATTATTAATTTACATATATGAGGACAATCAAGAGACACTACATTACGTTTGAATAGTATCTAAAATTGTGTTGGACACAAAAGACAGATGGCTAATTGTGATGGATGCCAAATTATCACAATTGAAATTTTAATAATGACAAAACACCAACATCACACAACTAATCCAAAACACGTGACAATTAACTATTTTATCATAAAAAGTCCAATAACATGGTTAAGAAATTTAACTTTTGTGACAATATTTAGGTGTGGTTTAGGAGCTAGTGTATTTGGTTTTCACATGTAAAACCAAACACTGTGGCTTTTATGAAACACATTGTTTTGTTTTGAGTGTATTTGCAAATCCTAATGTCATTGAGACATTACAATAGCTTTTGCGTATTTAGTGGCATGCCCAAATCGCGCGAAACCAAATCCCGGAGTCGAAAACCAATGTATATACACATACAACATATACATATTATTTATATACATTTATATAAACATATACAAGTATTTTTACACATATGCATTTACATACTCATATACATATATGTATATATATATATATATTTATACATATATATCTATATATATCATCTATGAAGGAGTATACACACACACATACATATATACATATATATACTTCTATAAGCATGGGTACATATACATATATATATACCCATATGTATATATGTATATATGCACATACTATATATGTATATACATATACACTTCTAGTGCATATATATATATTTATATATGTATATGTATACATACATATACACACACATATACATGTACTTATACAAATATATATATGCTCATATACATATATATATATACACATCATATATATATATATTTATATATTATATATATATATTATATATACATATACATATATGCATACATACACACATACATATGCATTTTCCAATTACAGACGTTTTACAAATCCTTTCAAAACAAACATAAAAATTTTATAATACAAAGAATTTCGGCATACATCTAACCAAACACAAGATTCGACCGACCAGATTTTGAAAACCAAGATTTCTAATTACATCAGAATTAGAAATCCATCAAGATCGAATTACATCCAACCAAACGCCCCCTTAATAGACACTAAATGGTTGAATTTTCTATGACAAGACTGTTGTAACAAAAAATAGATGTTGAATGACGGAAAATACTTTTGCTACACAACAAATGAAAAACTATAGTGATGACAATATGTCTTGCCACAATTACACATCATTCTCATCAAGAAATTTTTGCCACCAAAACTATACTTTTAGCGATGAACATTAGACACAATTTTGTTTTTGGCCACTATTAATATTAATACTAATGACTTAATTATGACATATACTACATTGTCATAACTATCATCGTAATAGTGATAAAAACATAAGTTATCACAATTAATCTAAACAATAATGTTGGTTAGCTTTTTGACACAAAATAATTAATATTTGTTGCAAAATAACATGGTGACATAAAAACATTGTCAGTAAAAGTCTTTAATCTCTTAGTGAAACACAAAATGTTTCCCAAGCTTCAGGAAAAGGATTAAGTAGCAAAAGTCCATATATCTCGTCATTAAATTTAATTCCCATGCCATTTAACTAATCAAGAATACCCTAAAAGTCATTCACATGATTAGAAATTGGAGAGCCTTCTTTACATCTCAAATTCATCATTTGTTTTAACACGACAACTTGTTATTACAAGTTTTGGAAGCATAAAGTTTCTCTAATGTCTCCCAGAAGGTTCTAGCATGCGTGTCATTGATAATGTGATTCAAAACCTTATCTTCTACCTATTGCCTTATGAGGCCACAAACTTGTTACCATTCAAAATCCCAATTTACATCAGAATTACCATGAGGTTTTTTAGTGTCAAACATCGGCAAATGCATCTTTTCACAAATAAAAGATCCTTCATGTTAACTCTCCACTTCTGATAATTCAAGCCATTCAAGCAAACAATTTTAGTCACATTAGCCTCCATGATTTAAATATATAGAATTCCAATAGAAAACCGATAGCTCTGATACCACTTGATAGGAAATTGCTAAACAATATTTCACTAGAATAGATGATAAGAAGAAGAACAACACCAAAACCAATTCCCCAAGTCTATTTAAAACTATCAAGAATAAGCTAATATAACCATAATACATGGAGAAATGGCAACAATTATAAGTAAAAATAATCAGGAAATCAGAGCAAACATTCACAACAATGAACACCGAATTTAACGTGTAAATCTCCTCAAACAAGGGTAAAAACCATGGGACCATCAAGCCCATAAAAAAAAACTCCACTAGATAATAGGATGTACAAAATCCCCTCTATAGATGGTATAAAATAGAGCACCAATCAAGAGAAGAACCAACAACAAAAATAGAAGAAATGCAGAAGAACAAAGAGAGAAATCACCAAGATTTATCTGCAGTACGAGGCTTAATACTCCCTCTGCAGAATTCTAGATAGAAAATTGAGTGTTCGGATTGTAGAATGGTGTGTTATGAGATTGTTGACAAAATTCTAGCACGATCCAGTAATGAATGATTGCAGATTGAGCAGAGATGTAATACAATACACAGAATTTAGAATAACTGCATATCTATCTTTTACTCTATTTTTCTCTATAAATCTAACTCATCTGATCCCCAGCAGTACCCTAATATAAAGTGAGCCACAAGAAAGAAAGACATGATTGTCTTGGTCCAACTCTTGGGCTTATTCCACATATGAGGGAAGGCCCAAGTAACCCAACAAAAACCTAATGGGCCACATACGTAGAAAGTTAAGGAAATTATTCTTTTAAGCACTCTAAAAGTTATAATTTACAATTTAACAGTTAGGTTTTAAATATACAACATGAAAAGGGCAAAAATAAAAATGGTAGGCCCTACTTATTTGACAAGCAATTAGAGTTTCAAATATTCATTTATTCCATTTCCTCTAATTAGGGCTAGGCACCATCTTCTTCAAATAATTTTTAAGCCTATGTGAGATATGAGAAATGCAAGCTCATGAGAGTTTAGATCCCTTATCTTATCTAGCTAGTTGCTTTTCCTAATGTCAAGCTTCTTTAAGAAAAAGAAGGTTGATGGTGAATTGATTAGTCCACAGTATACAATATCAAATAATGTTAGAAATTGTAATTTGAGATTAGCTTTCCATAAGTTTACCAATGTTACTTTCTTAAGGTTTTATTCACTCCACTTGTATAATGGAAAAAGATACAAAGAACAAATCTCCATGATACAATGAAGCCAATAAATGACTATGATTTGCGTAATACTAAATCAAATCCAATTAGAAAGATAAGATATGG